>NC_086123.1:2129750-2434000 GCF_963921235.1 Mobula hypostoma | reverse complement strand
CTCCTCTGTTGCTAGTTTGCTGGAACCCAGTGATGGTCCTCATCCCCCTCCAGACCTCTCTCATGTTGTTCTGCTGGAGTTTCCACTCATGCTTCCTCCTGTACCTGTCTTTAGCCTCCCTGATCCTAGCTTTCAGGTCCCTCTGTATTGCCCTCAGCTCCTCCCTATTTCCATCTCTAAACGCCCTCTTTTTAGCGCTTAGGTTGTCCTTAAAATCATACTGCAACAACTAATTCTGAGGTACAGGTGTTCAGCAATACAAATGGACTGCTGTCAGGTCCCACAGCCTTTGTAACTGGTGTCCTCATCCTCATCCATTTCATGATAACACTTGGAAGAGCTCAATTGGCTGGACTAGCTGGTCTGATGGCGATCAGTCCTCAGGAGACTAAGACAAATGGACCACTCTATTCTTCTGACTGAAGATGGTTACAAATAAGTCAGCCTCCTCTTTGCCACTTACACACTGTGCTCAGTCATCACTGAAGATGGGGATGTTCTTCTTTTATTTGTTGTGGTGTCCTTGTGACAGGATGTGTAGGATAGTAGAGTTTAAATCTGACCCGTTGGCTGTGAGATCTGTTTGTCTACTCACATCTTCCAGCCTCATATATATATTAAATAAGCAGTGCAAACACAGTGAGGAAGTGTTCATGGGTTCATTGTCCATTCGGAAACCTGTTGGTGGAAGGTAGAAGCTGTTCATAAAACGCTGAATGTGTATCTTCAGGCTCCTGCACTTCCTCTTTGATAGTAGCAATGAGCGGAGTATTTAGTGATGGATGCCACCTTTCTGAGGCATTGCCTTTCGAAGTTGTCCTCATAAAAGCATAAATAAACAGATGTCAACAGCAAGTAATGTTACAGGGCTGAAGTTTATTTTGTTGAAATTTTAACTTGCATCTTTAATTAACAGAAAGTCGTTAAAGATGAGGATCAACAGCATAGGGGTTTAGACAGCGATACAGACTTAGACTCTAGCCTGACCTCTAATTCCCCCACATCCATGTTCCTAAAACCATAACCTGGTCCCTAACTACCCTCTCTGTTCCCAAAACCACCTTTATGAACCTAAAAAAAAATTAACAATTAAACAATGAAACAATTAAAAAACAACTAAGTCTGAGCTGCGACTTTAACAGAGGTCACAGCTCAGCACCATGCATAGGCTGAAGCACTCCGATGCAAATCTCACAACCTTGAGAATCACTAATGTGATAAAAGATAATGCTACACTGGTACATCAGAGGCAGTCGACTCAGGATAAGCACAAGCCTGTTGGAATTTGCCTCTGTATATTTAGCAATCACCAAATGCAAAACATCATTGATGTGGAAAATTTCAAATATATATTGAACAATCATACCATGGGAAACAGATCTGCATTTTACATGCCCCCACTGTAGTTAATCTACAAGTATAAGACTGACCCAGCACTGCAAAAAACATACATACAATTAATGCAAAAAGGTTATTACATTATAAATGAGCATGGGTCAACCTGGCATGCCAAGTTTTAGAGATCTAATTTTGTACCTATTTTATTGCTCATTTGTCATTGCCATCCTCAAGGCAGACTAAAATTCTACATAGGTTACCACAAACCCATTAGTCTCATTTGTACTCTCAGCAGAAAGAGAAGCAAGCCCAAAATATTATTCAAGGAATAGCAATCAGCAAGGAATGTTCAAGATAACACAGTGGGAGTGATCACCCCAGTAAAATACAATAATCCATCAGGCAAAATATCAGCTCTGAGGGAAGGAGACTGGAGCTCAGCAAGATAAACTGGAGATAAATACCTCTGAAGAAGTGAAAACAGCAATGGCCTGGGGAGGTGGATCTACTGAGGACAAATTTGCTAAGAAAAAGAGGGGAAAGATTTAAGAGGAACTTGAGGAGCATTTTATTTTACACAAGCTGACATCTGTGTGGAATCAAGTGCCAGAGGATATGGTCGACAGATACAATCCCAACTTTTGAAGGACAGTTAAATAGGTATATAGACCGGAAAGGCTCAGTTAGACTGGGGCTAGTTTGGATGGGTTATCTTGTTCAGCATGGACCAGTTGGGCTGAAGGGCCTGTTTAACTCTACAACAATGACCATGAGATAATGGCAATCTTGAACCTAAAGAGACATAAACCAAATGCATAAATAAAGGAGAGAATCCCTTAATAACTAAAATATATCGATCTTTATTTAATGCAGTAATATTTTCTATAAGCACATTCACAACACAAGTCTTTAACAAGGTTAGGGCACAAAAAACCTGAAGATAAACTTGAAATAAGACGTCTTTTACTTTACTTTTCATTGGAGAGGTTACAGTACAGCAGAAGGAATGTTCACAGTTAGTAAACAACTCAGACTTAAGATTAAAAATACAATTCCAGATGAATTTCAACCATGAACATCCAAAAGAAATGATAATGAATATTTAACATCAGAGTGCAGAGATAGAAAAATAGGAAAAACAAACAGGGGATGCATCGTTCCAAACCGGGGAGACAAACTAATCCATTGAGTTGTTGATCAACTAATTTCATGAAGTGATGGAAGATACTCAAAACTATGTTGTGCTGATGCTGATGTCAGTTTATAGTAAATGTTCTTCTCCTCCTATGCATCACCCACATCCCTCCATTCCCTTCATATTCTCTGTGCCAAGCCTCAAACTCCACCAGACTGCCTGATTCCACTACTACCCTGGTAACCTTTTCCACTCTCTGTGTAAAAAACTTTCCCTTCACATTGCCTTTAGACTTCACAACTCTAAACTTTAAAGCATGTCCTCTGGTGTTTGAAATTTCTACCCTGGGAAAAAGATTCTGACAATATACCCTATCTACGCTTCCCATAATTTAAAGAAAAACTCCACCACTCCCCCCCCTCAGTCTCTGATGCTCTAGGGAGAACAATCCAAGTTTGTCCAATTTTCCTTGAAAGCTCATACATTCTAATCCAGGCAGCCTCCTGGTAAACCTCTCCTGCACCCTCTTCACAGTCTCCAATCTTTCCTATAATGGGGCAACCAGAACTACACACAATATTTCAAGAGTGGTCTGATTAAAGTTTTAAGCAGCTGCAACATGACTTTGTTACTCTTATAATCAATATACAGACCAATGAAGGCAAGCTTGCCATATGCCTTCTTTACCATCTTATCTACCTGCACAGCCACTTTCAATGAACGGTGGACCTAGAATCCAAGATCCTTCTGTACCTCAATGCTGTTAAGGGGTCTACCATTAACTGTATATTTTCTCCTTTCACTTTCCCTCCTGAAGTGCAATACCTCACATTGTTATATATTACAAAAAACACCCCAGCACCGATCCTTGTGGAACACCACTAGTCATGGATCTTCAGCCAGACAGTAACAGCCTTCCACCCTTACTCTCTGTTCACCCTGAATCCCATGCACCGTTATCTTCTGAATTTACACTACCACGAGTGACCTTATCAAAAGTCCATGCAGGTAACACCCTCAGCTTTACCCTCAAACACCTTTGCCACTGCATTCTGGCCACAGAAACTCCTAACTGCACCACTTTCTACCGAGTCCCCTATCACTATTGATTACTCTCACTATATGCACTGATTATTTATTTTTATTATGTAGATATTTTTATGTCTTTGTACTGTACAGATGTCACAAAGTAACAACCTTCACATTTGCTAATAAATCTGATTTCAATCCTTACCTTAAATCTGCACCTTTTGGTTATAGACAGCTTGGTTATGGGGAAGAATCTACCTATGCCCCCCAACCCCATAATTTTGTATACTTGCAACACACATAAAAGTTGCTGGTGAACACAGCAGGCCAGGCGGCCAGACATGAGTCCTGACGAAGGGTCTCGGCCTGAAACGTCGACTGCACCTCTTCCTAGAGATGCTGCCTGGCCTGCTGCGTTCACCAGCAACTTTTATGTGTGTTGCTTGAATTTCCAGCATCTGCAGAATTCCTGTTGTTTGCGATTAAATTTTGTATACATTATCAGTTTATAGAAGGTCAGGTTTAATCAGATGAGACGGAGCAATGGTCTATTCCTTCTGTTAGGGTGTGTAGTGTCAGGATCGGTTAGCTGAGCAGTTGAGTGATAACTACAAAATAGAAGGTAGGCACGGCAATTAGCTTTCTCCTGCTGGCAAAATGTGAAATGGTATCCTAGAGGAATATGTCCTGGTACTCCTGCAGTGGACAATATTCAAAATGGATCTGGACTCACAGATTGGAGGAAAACGTTATGACTTGGTGGTCAAAGCTTTGTGAAGGACTGTGTGAACTATAGAAAAGAAACACTCAGTGACTTGACAGATAAATCAACAAACAAATTCAACTTGGTTGAGTGTGAGTTGAATTATTTTGGAAAGAGGGATTTGGAATACATTTATTCCTTGGAAGTAGGGGACTAAATGGGATCAGCAATAAAAGGAGATGAGAATACAGTTAAAAAGAACCTATTGAATTGACAAAGCACACAGGTTCTTTTCTGGAAGAATCATGGAATTAAAGGAAATTCAATTGCATATGGCATTTTGATATTCAGTGTACGACTGAGACATAAAATCAAACAAGTTGACAATTCCTAGTACATAAGGCAAATTTCAATCATCTGCTTTGGTGATTGTGATACACTTTTGCATGCTGTGCTGCCAGTCACTACATAATCATAGTCATAGTCATACTTTATTGATTCCGGGGGAAATTGGTTTTCATTACAGTTGCACCATAAATAATTAAATAGTAATATGTAAATTATGCCAGGACCAGCCTATTGGCTCAGGGTGTCTGACCCTCCAAGGGAGGAGTTGTAAAGTTTGATGGCCACAGGCAGAAATGACTTCCTATGACGCTCTGTGTTGTATCTCGGTGGAATGAGTCTCTGGCTGAATGTACTCCTGTGCCCAACCAATATATTATGTAGTGGATGGGAGACATTGTCCAAGATGACATGCAACTTGAACAGCATCCTCTTTTCAGACACCACAGTCAGAGAGTCCAGTTCCATCCCCACAACATCACTGGCCTTACGAATGAGTTTGTTGATTCTGTTGGTGTCTGCTATCCTCAGCCTGCTGCCCCAGCACACAACAGCAAACATGATCGCACTGGCCACCACAGACTCGTAGAACATCCTCAGCATCGTCCGGCAGATGTTAAAGGACCTCAGTCTCCTCAGGAAATAGAGACGGCTCTGACCCTTGTTGTAGAAAGCCTCAGTGTTCTTTGACCAGTTCAGTTTATTTAACAGTTCAGTTTATTGTCAATTCGTATCCCCAGGTATTTGTAATCCTCCACCATGTCCACACTGACCCCCTGGATGAAAACAGGGGTCACCGGTACCTTAGCTCTCCTCAGGTCTACCACCAGCTCCTTAGTCTTTTTCACATTAAGCTGCAGATTATGCAGATTAAGCAACAGCCATGATTGATGTTTCTGGCAATACACAGCTAATTAATAATGTGATCCTGAATCTCCAAAGAAGGACTTAATGAAAAGGTTCAATATTCAAAATAAAGTTCAAAGTAAATTTATTATCAAAGTATGTATCTGCCACGATGTACTACCCGGAGATTTATTTTCTTGCAGCCATTTACAGGGAAATAAAGGAATACAATCGAACTTGTGAAAAACTACATAACGAAGACTGACAAACATCCAATGTGCAAAAGGAGACCAATTGTGCAAATAATAATAAATAATAAACACCGAGAATGAGTCTATAGGTTGTGGAACCCACTCAGAGTTAAAATGAGTGAAATTACCCTTTCTGCTTCAGGAGCCTGACTGTTGCTGAATCTGGTAGTGTGGAACTTAAAGCTCCAGCACCTCCTGCCCAGTGGTAATAGTGAGAAAAGAGCATGGTCTGGATGGCGGGGGTCCACAATGATGAATGCTGCTTTCTTCTGGCAGCCTTCCTTGTAAATGTGCTCAATGGTGGGATGGGCTTTGCCTGTGATCCACCACTTTTTGTAGATCTTTCTGTTCCTGGGCATTGCTGCCACTATACCAGGCCATGATGCTCTCCATTGTGCATCTATATAAATTTACCAAAGGAAGAAAGCCCACTAATGTTCTTTAAAAATGACATTTCCTCTGAAAGTCATTGTTGGGTTGTCTACTGATAGACCAGCTTTTTCCCTTTATTGGAGTGGGAAAGAACATCAGAATGAGATTCAGGGTTATTATCACTGACATATGTCGTGAAACTTGTTGTTTTTAAAAATTTACTTTTACTTATTGAGATACGGCACGGAATAGACCCTTCCGGGCCTTTGAGCCACACCACCACACCACCCAGCAATCCCCCAATTCAGTCCCACCTTCTATGTTAGTGCAATTTTAAGCAGATCTGCATTTTTAAAGGCAAACCTCACAGTTAAAGCTTTCTCTTTCCAGTTGGCCAATATCTTCATTGTTCATTAATTATTCCGGCTCTTCGCACATACTATAAATAGCTGCTCAACTTCGCATCAGTTTCCAATATTTTTTCACTTGCACCTCCACTGGAAGTGCTGCAACACATACATTCCCATAAATAAATATGACCACTGTCACTGCACATTCTGTGCTATTAATGGAGGGCCATCATTAAGTACTCAATTCACGTAACACTTGCAGATGAACTGTTTTGCGAATTTGACAGAGGGAGATGTAGAGAAAGTGAAGGAGAGAGAGGTGCAGAGAGAAGAGTGAAAGGCAAGGGTGACGAGAGTGAGAGAGACATCGGGAGAGACAAATACAGAGAGAAGCAGATAGAGACAAGGAGGGAAAAGCCAGTGTTAAAGGGGTCAGAGACCACCAGACACAGATAATGAGAGAAGTGGGGGGGAGGGAGGGAAGCGAGAAGAGGGAAACAAGGAGATAAAAAGTGAGAGAGAGGAGAGAAGGGAGAGTTAAAGATGAGGGAGGAAATAGGCAATGATAGAGAGAGACGAGGAGAAAGAGAACGTGAGACAAGAGACAGAAAGAAAGGGGAGATATAGAGCTTGAATGGCAGAGAGAAAAAGCGACAGTCAGGCAGACAGATCAGACAGCAAGGGAAAGAGGGTGAGCCAGAAGTGTGGCATACAGCGTGTGGAGAGATCGACTTCTTCCAGCTGACGGTTCAGGAGCTAGGGAGGTTGTTACAACTCGGGAATCTGTGGATTATTCCAGAGAGTCAAGACAGAAAACTGCGATGGATTAACACCCTCATGGGAGGTAATGTGCCAGAGGACATTTAATTCAGGGAGGTATGAAGTGATGCATTATGGTGGCAGGAATGAAGGGAGACAATGCAAACTGAATGATTTACAGAAGAGAGGGCATAAACACAAGAGCTTCTGCAGATGCAGGTAATCCAGAGCAACACACACACACACAATGCTAGAGGAACTCAGCAGGTCAGGCAGCATCTATAGAGGGGAATAAACAGTCAACGTTTCAGTCCAAGATTTCCATCAGGGCCGGAAAGGAAGAGGGAAGGAGCCAGAATAAGGCAACTAGGGGAGGGGAAGGAGTACAAGCTGGTAGATGATGCCAGATGAGGGGGAAGGTGGGTCAGTGGGGGAAGGGGGAATGAAGTGAGAAGCTGGGAGGTAAAAGATGGAAAAGCTAAAGGACTGAAGAAGAAATCTGATAGGAGAGGACCCCCTCTCCCCTCAGCTGGCTTCACTTATCACCTTCCAGTATGTACTCCTTCCCCTTTCCCCACCCTTCTTATTCGGCCTCCTTCCCCCTTCCTTTCCAATCCTGATGAAGGGTCTCGGCCTGAAATGTCAACTGCTTATTCCTTTCCATAGATGCTGCCTGACCTGCTGAGTTCCTCTTGCATTTGTGTTTGTAACAGAGGGCATATTTGCTTCCACCTCTTCTCTTGGGTGCTCCTAAATACCCATCGTTCTGTGTAAAAAAAAATTTGCCTTTTAAATCACCTTCAAATTTTCACCGGCACTTAAATCCAGGCCCTCATTTGATATCTGGGAATAAGTCTATCCACCCTATCTATGCCTTTCATAATTTTGTAAATTTTGTAACCTATTGTACAATAATTATTGAGGCCAGAATGATCATCAGGGTTAGAAATAAATTGTCCTTCATCTTGTGCCTTTCCCTTGCAGATGCATCTGGCCATGACAATACAGTACAGGGCAGTTTGAGGAAAGGTTTAATAAAGGCACATGGGATCCTGGACTTTATAAACAGGGCTATGGTGTAGAAGAAATGACAACTCTTTATAAAACACAGATGTGGCCACAGCTGGAGTATCATGCTCAGCATCTAGTTTATTTTTATTTTTATTTTAAAACATAGAACACAACGGCACAGTACAGGCCCTTTAACCTAATCTAATATTAATCTCACTCTTCCCTCCTCCATAGCCTCCATTTTTTTTATCATCCATGTGCCTACCTAAGAGGTTCTTAAATGTCCCTAATGTATCTGCCCCAATCACCACCCTTGGCCGGACGTTCCATGCACCCACCAATCTATGTAAAAAAACTTACTCTGACATGCCCCCTATACTTTCCTCCAATCACATTAAAATTATGCACCTTCATATTAGACATTAGCCATTTCCACCCTGGGAAAAAGACTTTGGCTATCCACTCAATCTATGCTTCTTACCATCTTGTACACCTCTAACAAGGTTCCTCTCATCCCCCTTTGTTCCAGAAAAAAGCCCTCGCTCGCTCAACCTGTCTTCACAAGACATGCTCTCTAATCCGAGCAGCATCTTGGTAAATCTCCTCTGCACCCTCTCAAAAACTTCCACATCCTTCCCACAATGTGGCAACCAGAACTGAACACAATATTCCAAGTGAGGTTTAACTAGAGTTTTATAGAGCTGCACATTATCTTGCAGTAGTTGCGTCCTTTTCCTTTGGAAAGATGTGAAGGTGTGAGAGAAGATTGTGTACAGTTTTGGTCACTGAATTATAGGAAAGATGTCAACAAATTAGAGAGAGTACAGAGAAGATTTACTAGAATGTTAGCTGGGTTTCATCCCCTAAGTTACAGAGAAAGGTTGAACAAGTTGGGTCTTTATTCTTTGGAACATAGGTTGAGGAGGGACTTGATAGAGGTATTTAAAATTATGAGGGGGATTGATAGAATTAACATGGATAGGCTTTTTCCATCGAGAGTGGGGGAGATTCAAACAAGAGGACATGGTTGAGAGTTAAAGGGCAAAAGTTTAGGGGTAACATGAGGGGTAACTTCTTTACTCAGAGAGTGGTAGCTGTGTGGAATGAGCTTCCAGCAGAAGTGGTTGAGGCAGGTTCGATGTTGTCGTTTAAAGTTAAGTTGGACAGCTATATGGACAGGAAAGAAATGGAGGGTTACGGGCTGAGTGCAGGTCGGTGGGACTAGGTGAGAGTAAGAGTTCGGCACGGACTAGAAGGGCCGAGATGGCCTGTTTCCGTGCTGTAATTGTTATATGGTTATATGATGCAGAAGAAGTTCACTATAATGATTCCAGGGACGAGGGACTTTAGACTGGAGAAGCTAGGATTGTTCTTCTTGGTAAGAGGACATTGCTGGGGATCTAATAGAGGTATTTAAAATCATGAAAGATAGTTAAAGTCATTGGGGAAAAACTGTTCCTCATGACAAAGGGGTGATAAAGTAGGACATGAAGTGGGCCACAACATGGCCTTTGTGGAACCGAATTCCCATGTTCACAATGAGAATAGTGTCCACCATGTTGTGCGGCAGAGTCAGTGAGATAAAATCAGAAGAAAACATTGTGACATTCTGTTGGAGATCTTTGGCAGATTTATTATATTCCACCACAATCTCAAACTCTGTACTATCCATACCCAATCAGGAGAGCAACTGTGGTTCATTTAAGAGTGAAGATAGATAAGTGAGGAAAAGCACTGGGTGAGCAGACCTGGGGAGGATTGTAATCCAACACAAGATGACCTACCTGTTAAACAGCTAAGGTAACATAATGTGGTCAAAGCCAACAACCAGCAACTCAGTCCAAAGGCATGTGGCCTCACACATCTGCTTGCGATAACCCTTTAAGCAATTAATATGAGGAGATGGCTCCATTATTATCCCCATTCCCAATGACAGTAGAACAGAAGTGGTAAAGAGAGTCACAGCATTTTTAAAGCACAGGAGATAATTCATCCCATCAAGCTTATACTGGTTTTATGTACAGGCAATCTAGGTAATTCCATTCATAAACACAAGAGATTCTGTAGATGCTGGAAATCTTGAGCAACATGCATAAAATGCTGGAGGAACTCAGCAAGTAAGGCAGTATTTTTTGGAGGGGAAGAAACAGCCGACATTTTGGGCCAACACACTTCCTCAGGACTGATGAAGTGTCTTGGCCTGAAACATCAATTGCCAATTCCCCTCAAGAGGTGCTGCCTGACCTGTTGAGTTACTCCTACATTTTCAGTGAGCTACTCAGTTAATCCCATTCCCAGACATCTTTCCATTGCCCTCCAAATGTATCCCTTAAGAGCTGACTTCTGAATGCTTCACTAGAATCTTCCTCCATCACTACCCCTTGTTGGGTAATCCAGTCCCTAACCACACTACAAAAAAAAAGCTCCTCCTGGGTATTTGCCAATCACCTTCATCCTGTGTTGTACTTCTCAACCCTGTAAACAATTGGAACAGCTTCTCTCTATCAACTATGTTCAAACCTTTATTGGTTTTAAATATCTCTGTCAGATCTCCTGGCAATCTGCTCTGGTCCAAAGAGAATCGCAGCTTCTTCAGTCAATATTAATAACTAAAGTTCCTCATTCCTGGAATCATTATGGTCAATCTCTTCTGCATTTTCACAACCTTCCAAAGGTATGAATACAAAATGAAAATCAAAATAGCTGCAGTTACAGGAACCATCGATGGACTGAATCGATTCATACGTATCCAAGTGACTGCCAATTCTATTCGATTATTATTTTTAGAACTTACCCCACTGCAAAGGTTAAACTGGCTTCAAATATTTCAATCAAAGGCCTGAGGGCCTGTACCTGCTGGAGATGAGAAGAATGTGGGGGGGGGGGAGGGGGGAGGTGAGGGATCTTATTGAAACATACCAAATATTGAGTCAACATGGAGAGGACATTTCCAATAGTGGGGGTGTTTAGGACCTTGAGGGCACAGCCTCAGAATACAACGATATCTCTTCAGTATAGGGATGAGGAAGAATTTCTTTAGCCAGAGGGCAGTGAGTCATAATCAACATGGGGTCAATTTAGGAAAGAAAAGCATCAGGAAAGTGGTAAACAGTTTTCATTAAGGTAAATGAGTTTCTTTTGCAGTTTTCTCTCCTATGGAAGAAGAATCATGGACTTAAACAGATGAAGGATGCAGCTGCCTACTTTGCCTCAGCACCCAGTCCTCGTACACAGGATGAAATAATATTGCAAATATAGTGTGTGGAGATCTGGACACAAATACAGGGAGCTTACATGTTCGTTATATAGGCCAACAGTGAGACAACAGCTGAAGTGCAGTGCACAATATTGGTCTCCATAGATAAAGAAAGATGCAAATGCATTTAAAATAGTTCTAAGAACATTTACTAGTCTAGTACTAGGTTTGGGCAATTTGTCCTATGAATAAAGGATAAATAAGCTAGGGTTGGGTTCACTGAGGTTTAGCAGTGTGAGACAACTTGATTGAAACACAAAATCCCAAGAGGAGTTAAAAAGGGTGAATGTTTCTACTTGTAAGAGAATCTAGAACTAGGGATCTTAGAGTGGATAGCCAGCGCCTCTTCCCCAGGGCACCACTGCTCAATACAAGAGGACATGGCTTTAAGGTAAGGGGTGGGAAGTTCAAGGGGGATATTAGAGGAAGGCTTTTTACTCAGAGAGTGGTTGGTGCGTGGAATACACTGCCTGAGTCAGTGGTGCAGGCAGGTACACTAGTGAAAGTTAAGAGACTACTGAACAGGTATATGGAGGAATTTAAGGTGGGCGGTTATACAGGAGGCAGGGTTTGAGGGTTAGCACAACAATGTGGGCTGAAGGGCCTGTACTGTGCTGTACTATTCTATGTTCTATGTTCTTATGTTGAAAGTAAAGACTCATCTACTTCAGTGAGGAGGCAAAACTGTTCCTCTCAGCAGCTGTGAGTTTTTCGAACTATCTTCCTCATGGCCCTTAAACAGAGGTAGGACCAATTCTTCATAAACATGGTGCATGGGTGGTGAAAGGTTACATGTGAAGTGGGTAGAGTTAGCTCAGCTATGTTCTTATTGAATGGCCAAACAAGTTCAGAAGGCTGGGTGGCCAACTTTAAATTCCTTGGTGTCATCGTATCTGTCCTGGGACCAGCACATAATGCCATCACAAAGGAGATATGACACCGCCTCTACTTTCTTAGAAGTTTGCATAGATTTGGCGTGTCATCTAAAACTTTGACAAACCTCTATGGATACACAGTGGAGAGCATCCCGACTGGTTATATCACAGCCTCATATGGAAGCACCAATGCCCAGGAATGGAAAAGTCTTCAGAAAAAGGGGGATGCAGCCCAGTCCATCACAGGCAAAGCCCTCCCCACCCACTGAGTACAACTACAAGGCTGCAGCCACAAGAAAGTAGCGTCCACCAACGAAGACTCCGACCATCCAGGCCATGCTCTCTTCTTGCTGCAGTCATCAGAAAGATGGTACAGGATTAGGTCTCAAACCACCTGTTTTCAGAATAGTTATTACTTTACAACCATCAGTCTCCTGAACCAGTGTGGATAACTTCACTCACTTCAGCTCTGAACTGATTCTACAATCCACAGACTCTCTTTCCAGGACTCTACAACTCATGTTCTCAGTATTATTCATTTTTTAATTTATTTATTGGCTGTTTCTCTGTTTTTGTTTATGTACAGATTTTCATTAATTCTATTATATCAATGAAGGATGTTTGGCAGTTATGGTAGGGCTTGAATACGATCACCTCTTATAAAGTTAAATCAAACAACATAGGCAACAACAGGGCTTCACTTCCAGATGAGCACAATGTCTTCTATGCTTGCTTTGATTGTCAAAGCATGGAAACATCACAAACTCCCACATCCCCCAATGTTTCTGTGATTTCAGCCTCTGAAGCCAACGTGCCAGCAGCCTTTGGGGGGGTGAACCCCCAAAAAGCACCCGGCCCAGATGGGTTACCTGGTCAAGTACTAAAGACCTAGGGGTATTCACTGAGATCTTCAAGCTCTCACTTCGGCAGTATGAGGTAGCCACCTGCTTCAAGCAGGCTTCAATTATATCGGTGCCGAAGAAGAGTGTAATGACCTGCCTCAAAATCTCCCTGTAGCACTTACATCCTCAGTCATGAAGTGCTTTGAGAGGTTGGTGATGAAGCATCAACTCCTGCCTGAGAAGTGACTTACATCCACTTCAGTTTGCCTATCAGAGCAACAGGTTCACAGCAGATGCCATCTCACTGGCTCTTCACTCAAATCTGGGACATCTCATCAGCAAAGATGAGATGAAATGCTCTTCATTGACTACAGTTCGGCATTTAATATCATCATCCCCTCAAAACTAATCAATAAGCTCCAAGATCTTGGCCTCAATCCCTCCTTGTGCAATTGGATCCTAGACTTCATCAATTGCAGACCCCAGTCAGTTCAGACTGACAACACCTCCTCCACGATCTCCATCAGCACAGGAGCACCACGAGGCTGTGTGCTCAGCCCCTGCCCTGCTCACTTTACACTTATGACTGTGTGGCTAAGCACAGCTCCAACACCATCTTCAAGTTTTGCTGATGTCACCACTGTCATAGGTCAAATCAAAGGTGGCGATGAACCAGCTTTTGGGAGGGAGATTGAAAATCTGGCTGAGTGGTGCCATAACAACAACTTCTTACAATGTCAGCAAGACCAAGAAGATAATTATAAACTTCAGAAGGAAACCAGAGGTCTACGAGCCAGTCCTCCTCAGAGGATCAGAGGTGTGAGGGTCAGTAACTTTAAATTCCTCAGTGTTATTATTCTGAAAGACCTGTCCTGGGCCCAGCATGGGAGTGCAATTACTAAGAAAATGTGGCAGCATCTATGCTTCCTTAGGAGTTTGCAGAGATTCGATATAACATCTAAAACTTTGACAATCTTCTATAGATGTGTGGTGGATAGCATATTGACTGGCTGCATCACAGCCTGGCACAAAAGCATCAATGCCCTAGAATGGAAAATCTTACAAAAAGGAGTGGATACGATCCAGTCCATCACGGGTAATGGCCTCTCAACCATTGAGCACATCTACATGAGATACTATCACAGGAAAGCAGCATTCATCACCAGGGACTCCCACCACACAGGACATGCTCTCTTCTAGCTGCTGCCATCAGGAAGAAAGTACAGGAGCCTTAGGACTCACACCATCAGGTTCCAGAACATTTACTACACCTCAACCATCAAGCTCTTGAATCAAAGAGGTAACTTCACTCAACTTCACTTGCCCCATTATCAAAATGTTCCCACAACCAATACACTCAATTTCAAGGACTCTTCATCACAGGTTCTTGATATTTATTGCTTATTTATTTATTATTATTGTTTCTTCTTTTTGTATTTGCACAGTTTGTTGTCTTCTGCACTCTGGTTGAATGCGTTAGTTAGGCAGCCTTTTATTGACTCTGATATGGTGATTATTCTATAGATATAGACTGAGTATGCCTGCAAGAAAATGAATCTCATGGTTGTATATGGTGACACATATGTACTTTGATAATAAATTTACTTGGTTCTGATACCATACATTTATTTCACTGACTGAGTCTAACCCGTTCTCATTTTCCATCCACACACCAAGGTAGCGATAAAATATACTTACTGAGGCTACTTCATTTAATAAACTTTGGGAACTTGTACCAGCCCAGTGGTGCTCTGCCCCACCACCAGTTCACAGGCAATCACACAGACAGTAGATCTGAAGTTACATACAGTCAAAAGGACATAGTAATATTGTAGTTTACTTACAGGCATAGGGATTTTGGACAGCTCCTTCCCAATGCAGTTTTTCATGATGCTCCAAAGGTTAAGGCTATAATTAGGCTTTTCTGGGATTTGGGTTCGCCTCTTTCTGCTTGGCTTTACCGCTCTACTTGCTGACACACTGAAAGAAGCCTGGTGCCCACAGTCAAATGCCTGCAGGAAGGACAACAAGGTGAGCAACAACAGCAACAACCAAGAAGCATTGCTATTTCCATAAAAAAGATGAATAAAGGACAATTCTTCTATGAAATGCTATTTAACCAGAAGCAACTCTGTTAATGCAGATCTTGTCCTAGATAAGTGATGTGGAGACACAAACTTATCCTTTGATTAAAAGGCACCGAAAAGTGTTTGTGAGTGTGCTCAGCATCAGACAAGATTAATAATTATATTTCAAGTTATTACATAATGTAAGCTGACATCATCTGGAATAGTTTGAAAACTAATGGGCTAATCAATAATAATGTTGAGCAATCACAATTTGAAAACAAAACAACCAGGCAAAAGTAGTTTAGAACACAGTTATTCATCAATGAGTTTAGTAGTGTTGAATCAGTACTGTGTTGACAACAGTATCAGAAGAGCAGTCACAGCATGAACAAGGCATAACACTGCACGCACTCCCTGAGACAGCTGTAATCAGCATATTAATTTAGTTATGTCACACTGTTCAATTTCATACACTGGGGAGGTAAAACAGTGAGCTGTCTGTTGGTAGCTAAAGTGGAGCTTGATAGGCTCTCGATCAGAGAGAGTGTCAAAGGTTATGGGGAGATTGCAGGAGAATGGGATTGAGAGGGAAAATAAATCAGCAGTGATGGAATGGCAGAGCAGACTCGCTGGGCTGAATGGCCTAATTCTGCTCCTGTGACTCATGGTCTTATAGTTACTGCCTGTGGTCCTGTCAGTCTTATAGAAAGGAAGATTTTGTTACTGATGAACCTGTTATGATAAGGCTGATATTGCAAAGAGCTGCTCAGTCATTCTTTTCAGGGACTTTCTGATCAACAGGCTCCTGTATCCTGGTGACAACTCTAAGTTTCTACCGTTTCAGATTTAAGAGGAACAACAAATGCAGCTGCACCAGATCATCTTGGAATAACAGACACTCTTCAAAAACTGAATCCATCAGCACGTAAACACACAGAAAGTAGCATTAGTACATAGGAGGATATAATATTGGACTGGATGGTGCTGACAGCTAGCTCCCAGTTCTGTACATAAGTGGTAGCTCGCTGTATACATGTGCTCAGGTCTCCTGCTCCCTGCAGTATAAAGACATGGAATACACTGGAGGTCTCATGCAGCTGTGACTGACCTCTTTTCCCCGCTCCAACATTCACCGTTGTCCAATGGTGCTGTGTTATGTGCTGAGCTGAAGGGCAATCATATTCCATAGCTGGTCCCTCAGTCTCAGTGATCTGATGTGGCCCCATTTTATTTCGAAGACAGGTATAACAAGAAAGCAGTCTTTTTTGCTTAAACATTTTAATTAATATTAATGTTTAAGTTGTGTTTGCTGGGCTTTTCATTTTTATTTTAATAACTTGCATGTTTAAAAAGTATTCAAATGTTTTTTTTTCCAATTCATGTTCAATACTAGAACTTACAAGTTCTCAGACAAAGAACCAATCCTTGCCCATGTGCAGCAAGACCTGGTCACAATTTGGGCTGGCACTGTGTTAGATACATGGGTTATGACCAAAGAAAAAATGGCTGGAGTCGCTTAGCATTTTAGTGCAAGGGTGTTGTCAGGTGCGTCAAACATCAAACTTACAAAAAATAGTGAAAAGAAAAGCAACAATATGTACAAAATGATGTCTACAAGTAAATGCAACAATAGCTCCATACTTATTCTTGTTCAGTGTGAACTCGCAGCCCCTATCTCTGCCTTACTGAGGGCAAAGAGCTCCTTTTTGTAGACAGTAGGACATACCATCTTTAATTACCAACCAAGTTCACTTAATGAATTAGAAAATCATGCACTCCACAATGTAGTTACAATCATATTACAAAATAAACAGGAATATCTATCTCAAATACAGCACACAAACAACATTTACACATCCCCACTATGAAAGAAATTGAATATTCCGCTGTGTATAGAGGGAAAGCCGACATAAAGCCAACCCGAGCGCATCAGCTTGGTTTAGAATTAAACTAAACTTTGGTGTCTGACTCTGACTGCATGTAGCATTGTGGGGCGGAATCAGTGGGTCAACTATGAGAACGTACCAGGAAAGTCACTGAAGTGCGTACACTCACCACAATGACAAGGCAATGTTTGTGTTTGAGTGAATGTGTGTGCATAAGTAGTGTGTTTACCAAATGCTTTCCGTCACACACTGATAACTGGTAAAATTAGAGCCACATGCATTTTTTCCCCGAGTGCTCCAATTTCCTTCAACGTCCTCGGAGACATGTGGGTGATTAGGACTATGTGTGTGAGTGGGAGGGGAGAATGTGGTTTGTTTTGCTGTTGCTGCTTGTTGTTTGATGCGTTCTGATTTTTGCATTGTGTTATTTTCCCGAGCACAGTGGACACGCTCTGCTTGCACCAGAATACGTGGCTACACTTGCAGGCTGCCCCGAGCACCCCCTAGGCTGTGTTGGTTGTTAATGCAAATAACACATTTCACTGTATGTTTTGATATACTGTACATGTGATAAATAAATCTGAATCTGAGTTTAAATGGACACTGTAAACTGCGCCTCATGTGTGGCTGGGTGGTAGAATGTGGAGGAGATGATGGGAACGTGGAGAGAGTGAAATGGGGGAAGTGAAGATGGGTGTTTGAAGGTTGGCACAGACTTGATGGGCCAAGGGACCAGCTCAGACTGTTCCCTGGGACACTCAGAAACTGCATCAGGCCCAAGGAAGGACACAGTGAAGTGGATGCAGCAAGACCTGACCTATTACTTTGAAAGTGTTTTTAAACATGCCAAATGATAAACTCAGATGATCAGAGTCCCTTCAAGTTTCAGCAACTTTCTGCAGCAATGGCTGTAAAATGATGTTACTAACTGTACCATCCATTGATATAGCTATGGGTTTCAGCTGTAGAACAAAACGGGAATACTTGAGCCGCTCGCACGAGCTGCCTTCTTGATGGTGCCCCGGAAGTTGCTGTTCTGGTTTAAGGTTGTCTAAAGAAGCCTGGCTTTCGACTCCCAACACCAACCAAGGCAAACATAAAGACTGTGGTAAATAAAATCAAAGATCTCAGAGCTAGATTGCTGTACCAGAGGGACATTAGGACCAGTTGTGTTTTTTGTTTCATGGACTCTTGGCTATCCTCCGCCATTCTGGACGCTGCGATACAGATTGATGGCTTCACAATTCACTGCCAAGATAGGACTGCAGAGTCTTTCAGAGGCAGAGGAGGTGGCATGTGCTTTATGATCAACTCCTTGTGGTGTACAAACATTGCAGTGCTGTGCACCAACCTGGAACATCTCGCGATCATTTTACCTTCTGTGGGAGCTTTCAGCCTTCATCTTGGTAATGGTGTACATCCCACCTCAGTCCAGTGTCAAACAGGCGCCGGATAAACTGGGCGATGTAACCAACAGGCACGAAACAGCACATCCTGATGCCTTCCCATCACTTTGGGGGATTGAAACCAGACAGGCCAGCTTGAAAAAGTCTCTAAATAATTATTACCAACAAATCACTTGTAGTATCAGAGGAACCAACACACTGGGCTACTGTTACACTCACATCAAGAGCGCTTAGCATGCCATTCCACACCCACCCTTTGGGAGGTCTGCTCCCTGAGTATAGGCAGAGACTGAAAACTGCAGCACCAGCAGTGAGGACCAAGAAAGTTTGGACAAGGGAGGCGTAGCAGAGCTTACAGAACTGCCTTGGGTTGGTGGATTAGACTGCATTCAGGGATTCATCGTTGAGTCTGAATGAGTACGCCACAGCTGTCACTGACTTCATTAAAACCTGTGTGGATGAGTGTGTGCCTATGAGAACATACTGTACATCCCCAAATCAAAAGCCGTGGATGAACCAGGAGGCTCGTGGTCTGCTGACCACTAGATCTGTGGTATTTAAGTCTGGAACACCCAGAACCATACAAGAAAACCAGGTATAATGTGAAGAGTTATCTCAAGAGCAAAGAGAGAACTTCAGATGAGGCTGGAGGCAGAAGCGGATGCACAGAAGGGGTTGCAGGTCCTTACTTCCCACAAAGCCAAACCTAACGTCATGAATAACACTGATGCTCCACTCCCAGACGAGCTCAACGCCTTTTATGCTGCTTTGAAAGGGAGAATAAAACAGCTATGAGGATTTCAGCAGCAGCCGGTGACCCTGTGATCTCTGTCTTGGAGGCCGACCTCAGACTGTCTTTCAAGAGGGTGAACTCTTGCAAAGTGTCAGGTCTCGACGGAGTACCCGGTGGGGCTTTGAAAACCTGTGCCAACCAGCTGAGGGGTGAGCTCAAAGATACTTTCAATCTCTCATTACTACAGTCGGACGTTCCCACCTGCATCAAAAAGGCAGCAATTATACCAGTACCCAAGAAGAGCAGGGTGAGCTGCCTTAATGACTATCATCCAGTATCACTCACACCTACTTTGATGAAATGCTTTGGGAGGTGGGTTATTGCTAGAATTAACTCCTGTCTCAGCAAGGACATGGGCCGCTGCAATTTGCCTATCGCCACAACAGGTCTAAGGCGGATGGGATCACAATGGCTCTTCATGCGGCCTTGGATCACCTGGACAATACAAGTGCCCATGTCAGGATGCTGTTTATTGACTACAGCTCAGCGTTTAACACAATCAGTCCTTCAGCTCTGATTGAAAAGCTCCAAAACCTGGGCCTCAGTACCTTGCTCTGCAACTGGATCTCTGACTTTCCAACTGGAACCACAATCTGTGCGGATCAGAAACAACACCACCTTACAGAGTCACAGACAAGGATGTGTGCGTAGCCCACTGCTCTACTCTACCTACACCCACAAATGCATGGCTAGGCATAGCACAAACGCCATCTGTAAGTTTGCTGTTGACGGAGCTCTTGTTGGTAGAATTTCAGATGGTGACGAGAGAACATACAGGAGTCAGATATATCAGCTAGTTGAGCGGTGTCGCAGGAACAACCTTGCACTCGATGTCAATAAGCCTAAAGAACTGATTGTGGACTTCAGAAGGGGTAAGATGAGAGAACACACAGCAGAGGGATCAGAAGTGGAAAGAGTGAGGAACTTCATGTTCCTGGGCGTCGACATCTCTGGGGATCTATCCTGGGCCCAACATATCGATGCAGCTTCAAAGAAGGCAGGACAGCGGCTACATTTCATTAGGAGTTTGAGGAGATTTGGTACATCACCAAAGACACTTGCAAATTTCTACGATGTACCATGGACAGCATACTGAGTGGGTGCATCTCTGTCTGGTATTGGGGAGTTGGGGTAGGTGCTGCAGAAAGTTGTGAGCTCCATCATGGGCACTACCCTCCCTAGTATCCAGGACCTCTTCAAGGAGTGACGTCTCAAAAAGGCGGCATCCGTCATAAGGGATCCCCATCGCCAGGACATGCCCTGTTCTCATTGCTACCGTCAGGAAGGAGGTGCAGGAGTCTGAAGGCACATGCTCAACTATTCAGGAACAGCTTCTTCCCCTCTGTCATCCACGTTCTGAATGGACATTGAACCCATTTATATACACACACAATATAATTCACAGATTTCTCTGAGGTATTGCAGCGTACTACTGCCGCAAAGACAATGAATTCCTGACTTTATAAATGAGGGAGTTGGACTCAGCAGCACTATCACCTTGAATTTTATTAATACAAAAACAAAACTGCCACGCCATTTTGGAAATTTCTTCTCCCAGGCAGTTAATCTGATCACCCATTCTAGTTAGATTCCCACCACCTCTCTCTATTACCTCAGTCACTGTACAAAACAGTGAACACTTTAAACTACTTTTTATATTAACAATTGTAGGCCGTATCTCGGGTAATGATGAGTTTGAGTACAGAGAGGAAATTAAGAACCTGGTGGCATGGTGCGAAGACAATAACCTATCCCTCAACGTCAGCAAGACGAAGGAATTGGTTGTTGACTTCAGAAGGAGTAGCGGACCACACGACCCAATTTACATCGGTGATGCACAAGTGGAACAGGTCAAAAGCTTTAAGTTCCTCGGGGTCAATATCACAAAAGGGCTGACTTGGTCCAACCAAGCAGAGTTCACCGCCAAGAAGGCCCACCAGCGCCTTTACTTCCTGAGAAAACTAAAGAAATTTGGCCTGTCCCCTAAAACCCTCACTAATTTTTGTAGATGCACCGTATAAAGCATTCTTCTAGGGTGCATCACAACCTGGTATGGAAGTTGTCCTGTCCAAGACCAAAAGAAGCTGCAGAAGATCATGAACACGGCACAGCACATCACACAGACCAATCTTCCGTCCTTGGACTCACTTTACCCGCACGCTGTCGGAGCAATGCTGCCAGGATAATCAAGGACACGACCCACCCAGCCAACAGACTTTTCGTCCCTCTTCCCTCCAGGAGAAGGTTCAGGACCTTGAAGACTCGTATGGCCAGATCTGGGAACAGCTTCTTTCCAACTGTGATAAAACTGCTGAACGGATCCTGACCCGAATCTGGGCCGTACCCTCCAAATATCCGGACCTGTCTCTCGTTTTTTTTGCACTACCTTACTTCCTATTTTTCTGTTTTCTATTTATGATTTATAATTTAAATTTTTAATATTTACTAATTTAACTATTTTTAATATCTTTAATATTTAATGTTTGTAATCCAGGGAGTGTGAAGCGCAGAATCAAATATCGTTGTGATGATTGTACGTTCTAGTACCAATTGTGTGGCGACAATAAAGTATAATACTATTTCCATTGTAAATACATGCTGCTATTTATGTAATCATCCACATTTATTTACTTCTAATTTTATATTTACATAATTCTTTATTCTTCATAATTGCTGAGTTTTGTTGTTTTTTGTTGCATGTTGCATTGACACCCTGCAGCAAATTCCTAATTCATGTAAATGTATATACCAAATGAAGTTGATACTTTAATTTTGCTTATCTAGGAGATGAGCATGTGAGGTGTGTTGCAAACTGGGATTACCTAACCAGCGAGCTGCTTAACCTGGGGATTTTGGAATTGTTCTGTTTCTTCACCAGCAGATAAAGTGTGTGGTGAATTGCATTTGTCAAGCTGGAGATCAGCAGAGTTAAGTAGGTGGTTTCAACCATTGTAATCCATTTGCTAAATGGAGGAAGTTGTACAGCGAAGAAAAATGAACAAAGGAAAAAGTGCTTGCCTGGACACTTTTTAAATGCTGTCAGTGACTGCTTGTGCACTCCAATCATGGCCATGCTATTATGTGGCTGTCAAATGAGGAAGCAGCACAGGAGGTTACAGCATTGAGCAATGATTGGACAATGTGCTGAAAACTGGCAACATTTTTTGTGCTGTGGAAAACCCCATCCACTTAGGATGGGATCATCTACCTGAAACTCAAAATTGCAAAGACGGACACTTAGACTTCCACCTCAGTGCCTTGCCGTTCTCTAACCAGATTCACCACACATCTCATCTAATGGGGAGAACACAGAATGTTTCCAAAATCAACTGGTTAAGGAGCTTTGTGGCTAGTCTTTAACCACCATGCTTTTCGCAGCACTGAACACTGGATCTCAACTCCGTTGAGATTGTTAAGAGCAGCAAATTTCTTGGTGTTCACCTGGCGGAGAATCTCACCTGGTCCCTCAACACCAGCTCCATAGCCAAGAAAGCCCAGCAGCGTCTCTACTTTCTACTTTCTGCGAAGGCTGAGAAAAGTCCATCTCCAACCCTCCATCCTCACCACATTCTACAGAGGTTGTATTGAGAGCATCCTGAGCAGCTGCATCACTGCCTGGTTCAGAAACTGCACCATCTCAGATCGCAAGACCCTGCAGCAGATAGTGAGGTCAACTGAGAAGATCATCGAGGTCTCTCTTCCCGCCATTACAGACATTTACACTACATGCTGCACCCATAAAGCCAACAGCATTGTGAAGGACCCCACGCACCCCTCACACAAACTCTTCTCCCTCCTGCCATCTGGCAAAAGGCACCGAAGCATTCGGACTCTCACGACCAGACTGGACAACAGCTTCTTCCCCCAAGTCATCAGACTCCTCAATATACACAGTCCAGACTGACACCTACATCATTTATTATTATATTGTAATTTGTCCTCTACTGTGCCTATTGTCTTGTTTATTATTTATTGTACTGCCCTGCACTGTTTTGTGCACTTTATGTAGTCCTGTGTAGGTCTGTAGTCTAGTGTAGTTTTGTGTTGTTTCATGTAGCACCATGGTCCTGGAGGAACGTTGTTTCGTTTTTACTGTGTACCGTACCAGCAGTTTAAGGTCGAAATGACAATAAAAGCGACTTGACTTGACTTGACTTGACTTGAGTATTCTGACTACAGACAAGTCTCAAGTTGTCTGATGCTTCACAACCAAGTGTGGATCACCTCCTCTTATCGGTCTACTGTGTTAGACAGGAAGTGAAATGAACCCAACCGGTGAAGTATCCTTCTGTCACTCACCTGGTCCTCCGGGTTCCAAGTTTCAGTCTGATCGCTGCTGGTCGCACTGACATTACTTCCTGTTCGCCTGCACACAAACACAAGTTGAGAGATCTCAATCCTGACATGCCAGTATGTCAATGCACCCTCTAATTCAACAAAAGTGACCTGGGAAGCAAGCAATGGAGGACCAGCAGAATGATGTTGGCACACCATTTCTAGTTGTTCAGAGGGCTTTCAGTTAACTGCAAACAAGGGATAGTGTAGGAGGGATTGGTTCGGGGTGGCTGACTGCCTTCCCTGCAAGATGAGCCACTGTACTGATGACGGCTCTCGGCCTGAATCACTGACTGCTTACTGCTCTCTATAGGTGATTCCTGACCTGCTAAGTCCTTCCAGCACTGTGTGTATGTGTGTGTGTGTGTGTGTGTGTGTGTGTGTGTGTGTGTGTGTGTGTGTGTGTCTGTGTGTCTGTGTGTGTTCTGGATTTCCAGCAACTGCAGAATCTCTTGTCGTAATGACCCACCGAGTTTGACGGCAGCTCCGTGGGATTTGAGCCTCAAGTTCTGGCTGCCATTCATTCATGAGATGTTAAGGGGAATGCTCTGCTGCCTTTTGGATGAGATGTTAAACTGAGACCATACCTGTGGTCGGAGGTGGATGGAAAGGTTCCCACATAATTAGACAAAGAGCCATATATAAAAACACTGCAAAATTAATTCACAGTCATCTCTTCCCACAGATGCTGCTTAATACGCTGTGCATTTCTACTTGTCCATGAAAATAGATTACAGAAATATTATCTATCTCTGGAGACAGTTTATCTACTGATACCTTTTATAAACCCATTCATTCTCCCAGCTACCTGGACTATACCTCTTCCCATCCTGTCACTTGTAAAAATGCCATCCCCTTCTCTCAGTTCCTCTATTCCTGATCTCAGGATAAGACTTTTCATTCCAGAACTAACCAGATGTCCTCCTCCCTCAAAGAAAGGGGCTTTCCTTCCTCCACCCCCAACACTGCCCTCACCCATATCTCTTCCATTTCACGCATATCTGCCTTCACCCCACCCTCCTGCCACCCCACCAGAGATAAAGTTCCTCTTGTCCTCGCCTATCATTCCACTAGCCTCTGCACATAATCCTCCGTAACTTCTGCCATCTCCAATGGGATCCCACCACCAAACACATCTTTCCTTCAAGTGACTTCATTCTCCATTTGTATCTCCCTCTTCGTACTTATCCTTGCAAGCAGATCAAGTGCCACACCTGCCCCTACACCTCCTCCCTCACCACCATTCAGGGCCCCAAAAAATCCTTCCAACTGAGCCTGTTGGAGTCGTTTACTGTATCCGGTGCTTCAGTATATCGGTGAGACCTGACATAGACTGGGAGACCGCTTCGCCGAGCACCTACGCTCCATCTGCCAAAAAAAGCGGGATCTCCTGGTGTCTACCCATTTCAATTTTACTTCACATTCCCATTCCAACATGTCAGTCCATGGCTTCCTCTACTGTCACAATGAGACCTCACTCAGGCTGGAGCAGCAACACCTTATATTCCATCTGGGCAGCCTCCAACTTCAATTTCTTGAAATTCCAGTAATTATCTCCCTACCTGCCTATCACCTCCCACTGATGCTTCTCCCCCTTCCCTTTCTTCCATGGTCTTCTACCCTCTCCTATCAGATTCCCCCTTTTCCAGCCCTTTATCTCTTTCACCTATCAGCTTTCCAGCTCCTTACTTCACCCCTACCCTTCTCACAGTTTCACCTATCACCTACCATCTCATCTTCCTCCCTTCCCCCACTTTCTTACTCTGCCTTCTCATCGTTTTTCCCAGTCCTGATGAAGGGTCCCAGCCCAAAACATCGAATGTTCACTCTTTTCCATAGATGCTGCCTAACCTGTTAAGTTCCTCCAGCATTTTGCGTGTGTTGTTTAGATTTCCAGCATCTGCAGATTTTCTAGTGTTTGAAATAGATTAGCTGGTCAATATCTCACAGTTTAGACAATGTTTGCAAATGATTGCATTAGGGAACGTTGGAATGCCAAAATATATCACACAAATTTCCTTATCATTTTATAAGGGGCTATAGAAACTATATTTCCAAAAGATGACAAATCATAGCAAAATATTAAGGCCATTGTTGGTATGAATATAAAACAGACTATTTACAAAGTAACACATACTAAATGTTGCAGATCTCTTAGGCGGCATCTATGGAAAAGAGTGAACATTGGATGTTTTGGGCTGGGACCCTTCTTCAGGACTGGAAAAAACGATGAGAAGTCAGAGTAAGAAAGTGGGGGAAGGGAGGAAGACAAGATGGTTAGCTAACACTATGGTGTAGGCCAAACAGTTGACATTTAGGCCAAAACCCTTCATAAGGACTTTGAGCTCTACATTCTCACATGCCTCTGTTTCTCAGTCCAGAGGCCACCAAAGACAACATCCATGCCTTTGTTATCTCTCTGTCCTTGTGTGACCTAGGGTCAGATTTGTTCTGATAATGCTCCATGAAGCACCTTGGAAAGTTTTACTTTATTAAAAGGCTACATATAAATAAACAGCACTGTTTAGGACCTAGAAGGGTTTCTTCTGCTTGTTCCAAGTTGGTATCACTTACTGAGGTAGTAAAAGGGGCTTAAAGGCTATTTGATTAGGGATGTGAACAAGGAAGTTGGGAAGGGTGAAGTTTGGCCCACAGTGTAACGTACAATCTGGGGTAATGGGGTTAAGTGTGCATGCTCCATCCCTTTATCCAACAAAGCCATCACATTAAAGGCATGCACAGCACTTTCCAAAGGTTCCCCTCTCGCCCCAGCGTTCAAAAAGACAGCATTTCCAGCAGTGCAGCATTTTTCTGCCAAGACTGGGATGTCAAATCTCAGCAGTTGGATTGAACCTGTAGCCCCCAAGTTCCATCACTGAGGCAAGGTTCATTTCTGTGATAAACTATTCTATCAACAATTATTATTATATCACAATAACAGAGACAGGACTCAAATAAACAATTGTAAACACAAGAGATTCTGTAGATGCTGGAAATCTTTGGCTTTACCATGCCTTTGCCATAGACCATCCATCTGAGGGAATTAATTGTAGGATTAACACATACAGATCTTTTATTTCATTTAGAGATACAGGATGGTAACAGGCCCTTCTGGCCCAACAAGCCTGTGCCACCTAATTACTCCCACATGACCAATTAACCTACTAACCCACGCACCTTCATAATGTGGGATGAAATTGGAGCACCCAGTGATCACGGAGAAAATGTACAGTGGGAATTGAACCTTACTCGCACTGCTGTAAGATTGTTGTGCTAACTGCTACCTACTGTGCCACTCCTAATGTTGGCAGCAGGTCAAGCAGCATCTAGGGAGGGGAATAAACAGTTAATGTTTCAAGCCAAGAACTTCATGAGGACTGGAAAGGAAGGGGGTAGAATAAAAAGCAGAGGAGAGGAAGTAGGAAGCTGGGAGGTGATAGGTGCACCCGGTGCACCAGATACAGTAGATGACCCCGAAAGACTTGCAGGTGAAGTGTCACCTCACCCGGAAGGACTGATTGGAGCACTGAATGGTGATGAGGGAGGAGGTGAAGGGGCAGATGTAGCACTTGTCCTGCTTGCAGGAGACAAGTGGACACGTGGACAAGGGAGTCAAGGAGAGACATCCCTGTGGAAAGTGGAGAGTAGAGGAAGAGGGAAGGATGTGTTTAGTGGTAGGATCCCTTTGAAGATGGCGAAAGTTGCGAAGAATGATGTGCTAGATGTGGAGGCTCAAGCAGCTTGTAGGTAGGGACAAGGAGAATTTGATCCCTGTTATGGCAATGGAAATATGGGGTAAAGGCAGAAGTCCAGGAAAGGGAGAAGATGTAGGTGAGGGCATCATGATGTTAGAGAAAGGGAAACCTTGTTCTTTATAAGCAATTCTCTATCCTGTAGAGATAATGGATGGATTATGATCTCTTTCCAAAGGGGCAAGGCTCCTGTAGGGTCAAGGAGAAGAGGTCTGGCCATTGGATTGCTGAATTTCCCTACTTAAGCTGATTGTATGTATCCTTGAACTGTTTTACTGAGCTCTGCAGACACAGAGGTCAATGTGGCATGTCCTTCGAACAGGGTTACAAACAAAAAAATAAAACACTTCTTGCAGAGGAGGCACTTTCACTTCATCAGTCTGGATCGCAATGAACCCTCTGCACAAGTAGCGTCACAGCGCAGCGGTAGTCTGATCACTGACCTGTGTTCTGTAGGATCGGTTGTTACTGTGATGAATTCTGGTGCACTCTCCATGGCGTCAAAGTATTCGGTCTCCTCATCTTCATCACTTGTCTCCCCTTTCACGGGTCGCGTTCTCGCTGCATTTAAGCACTTACGTTAAAAGGTATTCCTTGTTATGTAGGATGCAGGCACTACAGTTTCCCTGCTGATTAAAGTGATGGTTGTAGTTGTTAGGGATTGTTCCTTTTTGTGCCTTGTGGCACGTCAGGTGGCATTGTTTCCATAGCATTGGACTGTTTTATTTTACGAGGCTGACTTGCTAGCCCGAAGTTCAGCCCAGCGCAGGTGGAAATCATGCAGGGAACCAGCTGAACTGAAACTTGGGACTATTTGCATTGAAGTCCAGCCCTTTATCTCTTTCACCTATCAGTTTCCCAGCTCTTTACTTCACCCCCACCCCCCCCCAATGGTTTCACCTATCACCTACCACCTTGTACATATTCCTCTCTTCCCCCCACTTTCATACTCTGACTGCTCATCTTTTTTTCCAGTCCCGATGACGGGTCTGGCAGATGTTAGGAATGAAACAGTTAAAATACCCTACAATCTTCTTCATCCATCCCTGCACGGTCATGAAAAGGGCCAGGTTGGAATTAAAATAAAGGCCGCTCCACACACCCAGCCACTGAGTATGTTTTGCTTCCCTCGTAACATTCTAATACAAGGAACTGAAATCCCCCTTGGATTCTCCTGGTCTCCAGCAGAACCTCTTAAGAACTGGGCTTTGTGACTCAACTAATTCTCCTGGGCTTCACTGTCGGTGCTTTTATTTATGTACACGCTATTTATTTATGTACGTGCTATTTATTTATGTACACACTATTTATTTATTTACAGACACAGCAGGATCACAAGCCCTTCCTGACCAACAAGATTGTGCCACCCAGTTACATCCAAGTGACCATTTAATGACTAAAACATGTTGGAATGTGGGAGCTAACACAGGTGGTCATGGGGAGAACATACGAACTCCTTAAAGACACAGCAGGAATTAAACTCAGATCGCTGGTGCTATAACAGCCTTATGCGAACCACTACACTACCACACCACAGTGAAGTGTCAAAAGATTCCCAGAGTTTGTCCCCACTGCAATCCAGTAAGAGGAGAAAAAGCAGCAAGGGCCTCACAGATTCCCTTTACATCAGACAGTAAACCCCAACCTTGAGTGTTGCTGCTTGGTACCTCAACATCCCCTGCGTCTTAACTTTCACAGACTTTCTAAGTGGAAATGACAGCTTAATGCCAAGCTGCGAGCAATAACAGTTTTCCCCTGAGCTTGCACACCTGTCAGAGTGGCATCAGATCCAGACCATCGGCATTGCATATTTATTCACAAGTGAGGATGGAACATGTATCCTATCACTTCACAAGGTTAAAGAACAGAACAAATATGAAGGGTGATGTATTAGGATGAAATTTGAAGTGTGTGGCAAAACAAAGGGACCTGGGACTACAGATCCATAATTCCTTGAAAGTCACATTAGAGGTTACAAAGAGAGCATCTGGTACATTTGCGTTTATAAATCAGGTTATTGATTGCAGGAGTTGGGATGTTACGTTGAAATTGTACAAGACGGTGAGTTCGAATTCAGAGCATAAGGATTTAGAGTAATGTGTGCAGTTCAGGTCAGTTAACTACAGAAAGATGTCAACAAGCTTGAAAGAATGCAGAGAGAATGTACAAGGACGTTGCTGGGAAATGGGGTGCCGAGTTAGAGGTAGAATAGGTTAGGACTTAGAGTGCAGGAGAATGAGGGGAAATCTTATAGAGGTATACAAATTATGAGGGGTATACATAGCATCAAAGTATGCAGGAATTTTCCCCTCAGGTTGGATGATACTAGAACTAGAGGTCATAAATTTAGGGTAAAAGATGAAATATTTAGAGAGAATCTGAAGGGGAGATACTTCACGCAGAGGGCGGTCCGAAAGTGGAAGAGTGGATGTAGTAGATGGGTTCAATTGTAACATTTAAGAGAAGTTTGGATAGGTGTATGGATGAAAGAGGTACAGAAGGCTATGGTCCAGGTGCAGGTAGATAAGACTAAGCAGAAAACCAGGCCAGCGCTGACTAGATGGAAGAACGGCCCTGTTTATGTGCTGTATTGCTCTATGACTTGAGACTTTAAAAGTCAGAGATTACAGGAGAAGCAAAGTACTGGTCATTGAACACGTGGCACTTGCTTAAACAAAAACAAAAACTGTTGGGGGAAAAGATACCAGTTGGGCAGTAACCATGAAAAAAGAAACAGAGTTAACATTTCGGGGTGAAGACCTTTGGTCTCAAACACTGATCGTTTCTTTCCACAGATGCTGCCTATCCTGTTGAAAGTTTCCAGCACTTTGTTTATTTAGAGGTACAGCACAGGAACAAACCTTTCCAGCCCAACAAGCCTATGCTGCCGAATTGCACCCATGTGACTTTGTCTTTTGAAATCAAGGAGGAAACCGAAGCACCCAGAAGAAACGCACAAGGACATGGAGAGAACATACAATCTCGTTATAGTGTTGTAATAATTTCAAATTGCCTTTTTTTTTATTTTCCTGGCATTGCTATAGGGCCATGTTGTGGCTCATGGACTAGAATGCTGTACAGGTGTAGCACACTCAATGGATCATTTTAATTTCACTGGTCATTATCACACTCTTCTTGGCAACAATACTATGTAGAAATTGTTGAGTGCATTTCACATTGTTAATGTGTCATTTGCATTTACAACCAACACTTTCACATTTGCCAAATACAACTTGCCACGGCAAACCCACATCTCACTCTCTCTGAAACAAAACCCTCCTCCAGGGCACGTTCACCTGTAAGAACTGGAAAAGTGACAAGAAAATGACCCTCCATTTTAGCTGTGACTGGGAGACAGAGTCAGGTGTTAGTTGGGAGGTGGGTGGAAGAGAAACAGTCAACGCTGAAACATACTGCACATTTAGCATCTTGAACAACACCCTCATCATTCATCTGCTGCTACATACACTTACTCCACACCTGCCTCTGATATCCAGTTATGCCTTCAACACCCTCTGTCGCACAGATCCCCAAGCTCTTTTTTCGTTTAACCTCTCCTGCCCCTATTCCACCACAGCCCTCCACGATGCAGAACATGCCCTCTTTTCATTACAGTCACTGGGGAGGAGGTAGAGGAACCTGAAGGCTCACACTCAATGATTCAGATATAGATTCAGATCTATTTATTACATATACATCAAAACATGCAGTGAAATACGTTATTTGCATTAACAACCAACACAACCTAGGGACATGCTGGGGGCAGCCCAAAGTGTGGCCACGCATCCTGGCACCAACACAGCAGTGGTAGTGCAATCGCTCAAGTTGAGCATGATATTCTAACAGGTTCTCTATTGGTGGGTCTGCGGGCATGTTTGTCAGAACAACACAGAGCACAGCCTTCTTCCCCTTCATCATCCAAAAGATTTCTTAATGCTCCATGAACACCACCTCATTATTCTTTCTTTTTACATTACATATATACTTCTGTAATTTACAGTAATTTTACATCTTTTCACGCTACTGCTGTAGCAAAACAACAAATTCCATGTCATCTAAGCTAGTGATAATAATTCTGATTCTGATTCCATCATTAAGGACATGCCCCCATCACCCAGGACATGCCCTCTTATCATTGCTACCATTAGGAAAGAGATACAGAAGGCTGAAGACATACAGTGAACATTATTGGAACAACTTCTTCCCCTCTGCCATCAGATTTCTGAAGAGACAATGAATCCACATACAAAAACAACAGGAATTCTGCAGATGCTGGAAATTCAAGCAACATACATCAAAGTTGCTGGTGAACGCAGCAGGCCAGGCAGCATCTGTAGGAAGAGGTGCCGTCGACGTTTCAGGCCGAGACCCTTCGTCAGGACTAACTGAAGGAAGAGTGAGTAAGGGATTTGAAAGTTGGAGGGGGAAGGGGAGATCCAAAATGATAGGAGAAGACAGGAGGGGGAGGGATACAGCCAAGAGCTGGACAGGTGATAGGCAAAAGGGGATATGAGAGGATCATGGGACAGGAGGTCCGGGAAGAAAGACAAGGGGGGGGGTGACCCAGAGGATGGGCAAGAGGTATATTCAGAGGGACAGAGGGAGAAAAAGGAGAGTGAGAGAAAGAATGTGTGCATAAAAATGAGTAACAGATGGGGTACGAGGGGGAGATGGGGCCTTAGCGGAAGTTAGAGAAGTCGATGTTCATGCCATCAGGTTGGAGGATACCCACTTCCTCTCAATTTCTCTGCTCTCTTTTTGCACTACATATTTAATTATACATGTATATATATTTTTTCTCATTGTAACTTATAGTTTTTTATTATGTATTGCACTGTACTACTGCCGCAAAACAAATTTCATGATATGTGCCAATGATAGCAAACCTAATTCTAATTTTTCCCTCCCTCTTGATTCATCTCACCTTCCTCTGCACTTTAGAATTTATTTTACACTTAATTGATGAAAGGTCATCAACTTGAAATATAATCTTGGCTGTTCTCTCTACAGGTCTGCTGGCCCTAGCAACTTGCTTCACCACGGGCCAACACTATACCTGTACTCCTCGATTGCCTTAAAGTCCAGAACTCATTGGGTCTGTGCATTGAATGAATACAGCAAGCATACACCTTAATCTCAGAGGCTAAACAAGTGATGATCTGTATCTGCCTGGAATAGATTTTTGTTTTCCTCATGGTTTGCCTAATCACTGTAGTCACAGGGTCCTGTTTTGTTTAGTGCTCATGTGGTTGTACTGAGTCAAAGTAGGTGCAGGACACCTGTAGGAAACCCTGTGTTAAGAAATTATTCTGGAGTTCGGGAATTATATCGATAGAGAAACATCAAATAAAATGAGAACCGGTCTTCAGAAATGAAACTTGTTGACAATTCAACTTTCACTCACACTTTACGGTCATTGAAATCAATGGCAGGTGTGGGACATTGTAAATACACGGGGAAAGACAAAAGATGAATGTTTTATATTAACTAACACTCACTGAAACCTTCACGATGCGATCAGGGAACGACTAAGTGGCCATCTCCTGTATCAACACCTTGTTAAAGACATTTCTCAGCCACTTAATGCAGAGTTTGGGACACTGGTTTTGCCTCTATTCTAGTTATTTGCATATTTGCGTACTCCCAGTTTATCTGAGCCAACCTCCAAAATAGTAAAAAAAAGAGGTATAATTTGGGTGCGTGGAGTTTGTGCTCAGAAGCTCTCAAACAAGCTACCAAAATTTAAATATTCCAAGAGGTTCTGCATTTGAGACGCACTCCCATTTGAAATACGTAATTCTGCAAAAGTTAGCTGACTACCCTCAAAAAGTTAAAGTTATTATGGCCATGAGCACTATAAATTACAATAATAGATAGTACAGGAAGAAGGAATAATAAGGTCTATAGTTCGCTCAGAAATCTGATGGCGGAAGAGGAGAAGAAACTGTTCTTAAAGCTTTGGCTGTGAATCTTCAGGCTCCTATATCTCCTCCCCGGTGGTAGTACTGAGAAGAGGGCATGACCCACACGGTGATGGTCCTTAGTGAAGTTGAAACAAGTAGGGATGAAGATGGAAGAAATCATGAATTGATGCGCCCGACCAATGCAGAGAAGCAACTAACAAAGAATTGTCTGAGGTTGCCAAATCTAACTGTGAAGTAAGAAGATGAATAAAGTGAGGCCAGTGTTCTGCTTTCTTGTTTGCAAGCATGAGAATAGCCCAGCTGAAGTAAATGATCAGTTCCTGCCATTGAAACATGGAAGTCAGACCTGCCAACTGGTGCAGTGAGATGATCTGATTATGACTTTATTTTGGATAGCATCCATCTATGTTTAATAGAGATCGCACTGTAGCATTGGGCAGGGTGTTGTGATTGCTGAACTGAGTCACACAGAGACAGTCGCTGAGGGATATAAAAGGTCTTTATTCAACACAACAGAGCTCCTAGAGAACTTATTTCTTCTTTCCCCATACTTAACAGTACTGGGATGTTTTCTACTTTTTAAGCACAAAGAGCAATGATTTTGTCTTTGCACTGCACTGCTGCCACCAAACAACGATTTCACACCACAAAACCATAAGATATAGGAGCAGAATTAGGCCATTTGGCTACTCTGCCATTTCATTATGGCTGATCCAATTTTCCTTTCAGCCCCAGTCTCCTGCCTTCTCCCCGTATCCTTTCATGTCCTGACCAATCAACAATCTACCAAACACTACCTTAAATATACATGAAGACTTGGCCTCCATGGCTGCCTGGGGCAAAGAATTCCCCAGATTCATCACCCTCCAGGTAAAGAAATTCCTCCTCACCTCCATTCTAAAAGGACACACATCCATTCTAGAGCTATGTTCTCTTGTCTTAGATTCTCCCACCATAAGAAAGAATCCTCTTCACGTCCACTCTGTCACTATTCAATAGGTTTCAATGAGGTCACCCCTCATTCTTCTGAATTCCGGTGAATACAGGCTCAGAGCCCCTAAACGCTCTTCATCTGAAAAGCCGTTCAATCCTGGAATCATGTTCATGAACCTCCTTTGAACCCTCTCAAGTTTCAGTACATCATTTCTAATATAAGGGGCCTAAAATTGCTCACAATACTCCAAGTGAGGCCTCACCTTCTTCTTCTTCTTCATGTGCCTTGCGCGTTACACACTCGGGCGATCATGGCTCTCCACATCGAATGATCCCTCGCAGCGTCAATGATATCTCACACACTTAGATCTGTTAGTTCTTTCACAGTGACCATATATTTTCTTCTTTGCCTTCATCTACCGCGTTTCCCAGGCATACCGCCTCGTAATGTAAGGCATTCTATTTCTCCCTTGCTGATGACATTCCCCTGGAATTTAAGTTTCCTCTCATTTAATGTTCTCATTAACGATCTTTTTGTATGGGCACGTTGGAGTACTGTCTCATTAGTTACCCTATCTCTATATGATATTTTCAGCATTCTTCTAAGAAACCACATAAGGTCATTCTAAGACCTCACCAGTGCTTCATAAATTCTCAACATATCATCCTTGCTTTTATATTTGAGTCTTCTTGAAATGAATGCTAACATCATGGGCCAAAGGGCCTGTACTGTGCTGTTATGTTCTATGTTCATACATGTTGATCTCAAGAACAAAATATTTACAAAAAAATGCAGTAAAGTGATTTAGCTTAAAGATAAAATGTATTCCTAGTAAAACTAGTTAACGTAGCATGCTTGAACTTTGATGACTGACAGATTTTCTGGGTTATGGAATGTTATTCCATTAAAAGTCCAAAACACTTCTAATTCTTTTGTTTTAGATGTCACAAAGAGGAAGAATATATTTTCCAATGTATCCACTAAATTTTAAATGACTATGGGGAACAGGGCAAGGAAAATTCCTAAGGAGAGTGGGAAACAAAAGCAGGTGAGTATCAAAGAAGTGTGGAAATTAGGTGCAGGGTTGTTAAAGCGACTACAGGAATCGGGGCCCTGGTGTGTTGGAAGGAGGGTGGGAGGGAGGAAACTGGACCCCTGTGTATTGAAAGGAGGGTGGGAGGGAGGGAACTGGACCCCTGTGTATTGAAAGGAGGGTGGGAGGGAGGGAACTGGACCCCCGTGTATTGAAAGGAGTGTGGGAGCTGGAAAACCACTGAACCATCAGAATTCCAAACAGTCGGGTAGTGAATTATCAAGATGCACCGACGTAAACACAACGAGAATGGAACGTGACTGATGTCCTCCTACAGAGAAGAGAGGTCAAACTTCCACCAAGATAACAACATTGACTATTATTCACCTGATAATGTAACTAACTACACACGCAAGTTTCCATTACATGATCACAATAATGGCAAAGATGTTAGTCTTAGAAGCTATGGTTAATATACTATATTTTTATCATGCCATAATAGATATCCAAACAGAATTTCATATGGGAATTATGCTTTTCTTTCTGTGCACAAGGAGGAACAAGCAACTTCACCACATCACTATTGTAAGATTTTGACTGTGCTAAATACAGCACAAAATCAAGTTTCATGTTGCGACACTGACAAACAGAGGAAGGCCAAGCAGTCCTTCATAACTCCCCCACCTCATTTGCAACATTGTGACTTGATCTACCTAGCTCGTCATCACTCACAGGCAGTCAAGACTAGGCCATCTAATGCGAATGTCAACTATTAATCTACGTACCTTTTATACGGTGCGATCTTTGTCCCAGCCAAGAATCAGTCCAACTTCCTTTGGAAGGCGTGCAAAAGAAAGACAGACTTACGTTTATATAGCACTTTCCACAACCTCAGAGTGTCTCAAAACCCTTTACAACCCAGCAGGTACTTTTGACGTGCAGTTACCAGAAAGGCCACAAATGCTCTTACAAATTTCCGGTGTTAATAACAAGAACTGCTGGTTTGAGTGAGGGTGATTATGGGATAAATAATGACTTAGGTATTGGGGAAAAACTTCACAGCTAGTCGCCAGAGAACGGCAATGAGAGTGCAGCGTTCCCTCAACACTGAGTTGGGACAGCCTGGAGAGGGAAAGGGGTAGGGGAAAGGGCGAGGGGAGGGGGAGAGGAGGGAGAGGGGGAGGGAGGAAAAGAGGGAGAGAGATAGATTCCAGGAGAGAGGGAGATAGAGAAATGGAGAGGGAGGAGAGAAGGAGAGACAGGAACAGAGATGGGGGGGGAGGAGAGGGAGAGCGGGGGTGAGGCAGGGGGATTGGGATGGGGGGGAGGAGGAAGAAAGAGGAAAGGAACAAATTGGGGGGCAGAGAGAGAAGAGAATAGCATGAGGAGAGGTGACAGAGGCACTAGTTGGCTCCAGTACCTGGTACCTACTCTGGAACAGAAAGAAACATAACACAAGCAGCATCCTGCAGATGGACAGGACCAACTGTTCAAGAGGACACATCTCCGCAGGCAGCTATTAGAAGTTGGCTTTGGAATCACTATGGCCTATTCTTCCCACTGATATACAATTTACATCTACATATTTAACATACAGAGAAATTAGGAGACAGTCAAAATCGCACTACTACAAAACGAGGCAAAGTAGGGACATCATTTTGTTTTTCTGCAATCTAAAATAAAGTCACAACTTGCATCTCTAATTCTGGGATCATAGTATTCCTTTGATATTAAATCTATTTTGATAAAGCTGGAAAAGTAAGAGATGATAAAAATTTAATCGGCAGTATTTGTTGAATTTCCTTTTTAATCCCCACTCCTCAGACTAACCAGCTGTGCTAAAGACAACTAACAACAACATGAGAAAGACCCAAGGAACAACTTTGCTCGCATTTTCAAGCCGGTCACTTCCCTAAGCTAGGTGAAAGGGCAGACCCTGACCAGAGCGCTGAAACTGAATACACCTGCATGAAGGCCTGTACTCTCCAGAGTTGAGAAGAATTGGGGGGGCTCTCACTCAAGCCTACTGAATATTGAAAGGCCAAAACAGAATGAACATGGAGAGGAGATTTTCAATAGTGAGAGAGTCTAGGACCACAGGGCGGACCCAGAACAGAAGGATGTCCCTTTAGAATAGAGATGAGGAGGAATTTCTTTAGCCCTAGCATGGTGAATCTGTGGAATTCATTGTCACAGTCAACTGGAGGCCAATTCTTTGGGAATATTTAACGTGGAGGTTGCTACGTTCTTGATTAGTAAGGATTCAAAGATTATAGAGAAGGCAAGAGAATGGGGTTGAGAGGGAAAATAAATTAGCCATGATTGAATAACGGAGTAGACATGATGGACCAAATAACCTAATTCTGCTCCTATGTTTTATGGTCTTATTATGCTGGTTGGGAACACAACATCACTGCTGAACGGAGTTGTTGCTGTTTCCAGTGACAGCAGACATCACAGTTTAAAAGGATGCATTCTGTAATATTATTTCAACAAGGGTAGGTGCATGAGTCCTAAAACAGGAATCCCTGACTGCACAACACCTTCAGATACTCACAACCGTATCACACCAAGGATAGCAAATCTCATTTTGCTTCCGTTTCCCTCTTATCCAGTCAGGCAATGTTGAAAAGCAGGCCTGATCAGATGAGAGTGATACCAATTTACCAGAGCTGTCTGCTCCTCAATGTCACAAACTACCTCTGACACTCAAGAATCCTACAAGGAATCAAAAAGACAGGTCTGACAGCTAGGCTCAAATTTACATCGTGAGTAAGGGTGAGAATGTTTTTAATTCTGTAAGGTAGCACCTGCCCTGACACTACACTGAAGGACACAATTCTCTTTCCTGATTTGGACTCAAAGTAGCTGGATGACAAATCATAAAATGAAGATATTCTGCAGATGCTTGAAATCCAGGGTAACACACACAAAATGCTGGAGGAACTGCATGTTATGCGTGCAACATTGGATAACATACGTTGTTCTAGAGGACTTGTACAACATTTGACAGACTTTTACCGCTGTACCATTGAGAGCATACTCACCAAATGCATCTCAGTGTGGTACAGCAATTGTCCTGTATCAGACTGCAAAGCACTCCAGCGTGTGGTGAAAACTGCCCAGCAGATTATCGGCACCCAATTGCCCACCATTGAGAACATCTACCATAAACGCTGCCTGGGCAGGGCGAAAAGCATTATCAAGGATGCATTTCACCCTAACCATGGACTTTTTACTCTCCTCCCATCCGGTAGGCACTACAGGAGCCTCCGCTCCCGCACCAGCAGGCACAGGAAGAGATTCTTCCCTGAGGCTGTGACCCTGCTGAACCTCACATCACAGCGCTAAGCAGTATTGCACCCATATTGTACTGTCTCAGTACTTTTATATTTGTGTGCTGTAGCACTTTTTATTCGCAGTTATTTTGTAAATAACACTATTCTTTGCATTTCTGGTCAGATGCTAACTGCATTTCATTGGCTTTGTATCTGTACTCGGCACAATGACAATAAAGTTGAATCTCATCTGAATCTAATCTTAAAACAATACAGGAGGCCAGTCAGCCCATTATCTATGCTATCTCCTGTAGATATCATGCCTATTAAACCTCTCTTTGATTCTTTTTGCCAACTACTCATCCAAGAGACAATTTACAACAGTCAATTGACTGAACAGCACAGCATTGGGATGTGGGAGGGAACTGGAGTGAACTCAATGCAGTCTCAGAGGGAAGGTGCAAACTCCACGCAGACAGCATCCAGGGTCACTGGAGTCGTGTGGACAATCATATGATCACCATCTCCACTAAGACAATGTACAGATCTCACCTACTTCGGCAGACTTCATTATGCAAAATACAGTCCAGGTTTATAATGCATGTCACACACTTTACACCAGTGTCTGCAAAATACATTCAGTGAGAAATGCTGTTCTAGAGAGGCAACTCCTCCACTTCCCTGCTCTTTGGCTGGCCTACTGGAAAACAAACCTCGGTCACTGTCTAGAGTAACACACACAGAATGCTGGAGGAACTCTGCAGGTCAGGCATCTATGGAGAGGAATGAATAATCGATGTTTCTGGCCAAGACCCCTCATCAGTCACTGCCACTGAGTCCTGACATGAAGTGTTTGTACGAGGACAGACATGGAGAGATAGAACATGGAACAAGGAACATGACAGCACTACAGGTCCCTCAGCTCACAGTGTACAGCAGACAATTTAACCTACTCTGAAAACTAGAATCAGGTTTAATATCACCAGTAGATGTCATGAAATTCGTTAACTTTATGCCAGCAGTACAATGCAACACATGATAAATAAATATAGAGAAAAAAACAAGTTACAGTAATTATATATACGTCTATTAAACAGTGAAGTAAAAATACGTAGTGCAAAAGAAAAGTGGTGAGGTGGTGTCCATGGGTTCAATGTCCATTTAGAAATCGGATGGCAGAGGGAAAAAGCTGTTCCTGAATCACCGAGTGTGCACCTTCAGGCTTCTGTACCTCCTTGGTACAACGAGAAGAGGGCATGTCCTAGGTGGTGGGGATCCTTAATGATGGACACCACCTTCCTAAGGCACCACTCGCTGAAGATTAATCTAATCTTTCTTTCCTACATAGCCCTTCACCCATTTTTTTTTATAGTCCATGCATCTATCTAAGAGTTTCTTAAATGTAGAAAGGTTGATAACCCTGGTATGATCCAACTTCCTCGTGGGCTGTTGGGTGAAGTCACAAGTCCCTGGCTTGAGTCGAGTTTCTGATGATCGTGCAGCGTGGAAATTTCCCTTGATCACTGAGTGTTAGACCAGACTGAGACAGAAATTCACCAACAATCCCATGTCAGCTTCTGCAGCTGCTGGCCCCAGGTGCCCTCGTATTAAAATTGACGTGCTTTGTCCTCTACAAAGGAGCAAAACAAGCAAAGAAGAAGCAAATGTGAACTATGTTCTGTTTCCATGTTCTATAAAAATGGAGGGCTCTGCAGGAGGGAAGGGTTAGATTGATCTTAAAGTGGGTTAAAAGGACAGTCTAACATTATGGGCTGAAGAACATGGCAGTATAGTGCAGGTCTACGCTTCGTGTTCTGTGAACTAGCCGGAAAACGAAGCCAACTTCCAGTGAGGTTCGGCCCTGGGTAGCTGATTGACGCTGTTGGGATTCTGTTATCCGGTATATCTACTGCCTACAGACCAGCAAGACATCAAAGAGACACCAGACATTAATACCACCATACCTATCACTGGAAACATCACCACATAACCACCACAACACCCCCGCCCCTCACTGGGTCACACAAGACAATCATTATCACACTGCTATCCCTCAACACAGTTAGCAGATTTTTCACCTACAAACCCGTTTCTCCTTCCTACACCCCACTCCATCACTAAGTGCTGCCATTATAGCCAATGGCCAAAAGTTCAGCCAAATAGGTTGGTTTTAAAGAGGACCTTAGAGTGAGGGAGAGACAGTGAGAAAGGAGTGAGCCAAGACCATCGGTAGCTGGACTGTGTCTGTTGATGGGACGGGGAGTGGTTTCTGGGGATGAGGCTTCTTGGAGGAATAGAGCAGGCTGACAGATATTAACAAGGGCAGAGCAACAAGGGGATTGAAAGCAAGCACAGTAATTTCTTAAATAAATATCAGTCTGGGCCAGTGAACTCAAGTTCAAAGGGTGATTAAGTCAATAAATACTGCTCTGTGAACAGAGGTAAAACAAACACCAAAATAAACACAATGGATTGGAAATTAACAGGCAGCTGAATAAGCCTACTGTTACATCTTGTGGAACTGTGCATTCTGTGAAGAATGCTGCTAACATTCTCGGTAGTGACAGTGAAACATGCTGTGACATAATCACAACAACCAACATGGTACGGAGCAAACAGCAACTCATCCATAAAAATGCTCTCCTAATGGTTTAAAAATCAATTTGTAATCATGCTTTCTGCAGCTCATTACTCAAGGGGGAATATATGAATGTCAGGTTTAATGGTTACAGTGTTTATATATTCAGAATCAGAATTATTATCACCAAGACATAGAGTCATAGAAAAGCACAGGACAGAAACAGGCCCTTTGGCCCACTTAGTCTGTGCTAGGCCATTTAAACTGCCTATTCCCATCGACCTTTACTGGGACCATAACCTTCCATACCTCTACCATCCATGTCCCTATGAAAACTGACATGTCGTGAAATTTGTTGTTTTGTGGTAGCATTACAGTGCAATAGATAAAGTATAGTATTAAGTGCAATAATATATACTGTATAAATAAAGTGGATTCCCATTACCTGGGGCAGCTGCTTATTTGGGACAACTCATAAACTAATTGAGAAACTAGCTGGGATTTCCTTCCTTCATTTGGGGCACTATGCTGCTTAGTTAGGACAGGAGACTGTTGCTGGTCTCCGACTAGCATCCGTCAGATGCACTTGCACAGCTGTTAGAAACAACACCGTGCTTTGAGTGAACAGTGTTTAAATAGTAAATAGTTAAAAAGTCACTCATAGTAGCTTGGAGATGCCAGAAACAGCCTGAAGTGAAAATAAACGATTTCAAGTTAGGAACTACGAAGCATTTGAAGGTATTGATAATCATTTTGAATGTGACAATGAAATGAAGATTTGGAGGACGCAACACTTTCTAACTACAAGTTTGTAGCTACAGTCACATGCATTTGTGTAGCTATTAGACACTACACCATACTTCGAGTGAACAGTTTTTAAATAGTGTCAGTTGCTGTTGCTTGTGTTATGTTATTCATGTCAGCTGACCAACGCCGAATTAGAAAGCAGTGATTTTTGACACTACTTCATGCAGAAAAGCAATGCAGGCAGCCCATTATCTGCATGAGGTGTCTGTGCTTTCGTTCATTTACAGGCAATCAAAAGAACACGGCAGCGTGCACTTTATGAATTCCTCTGTCGATAACAATTAGGAACTGATACACAGTTTTATAGTACTGCAGTAATACGGTAGTTTTAATTTGCTCTGTATTTCATTTAAATACATAATTTGTTACTCTGTTAAATGGTAGTTTGTCTTTTTTAAACTACTTCTGTGAAACTTCTGGTAACTGATGCAGCTGCTTAATTGGGCCAATGTGTCCCAATTAACTGGAATCTACAGTATATAGAATAAGTATTGAACAAGGAAAGCAAAAATAGTGAGGTAGTGTTCACGGACCATTCAGGAATCAGATAGCAGTGAGGAAAAAGCTGTTCTTAAAACACCGAGTGTGGGTGTTGCTGTACCTCTTCCCTGATGGTAGTAATGAGAAGAGGGCATGTCCTGGGTTGGTGGGTGTCCTTAATGATGGATGTCACCTTTCTGGGACATCGCCTTTTGAAAATATCTTTGATGCTGGGTAAGCTAGTGCCCATGATGTGCAGGATGTGGACACAGCTGGCTAGTGAGGACACACCTTTGATGCCCTTACAGCTGCAGAACTCTCTCTCCTGCTGTCTCTCTCACTACCTGCAACAGGCCCAGTCTGTTCTTCAGGATTCTGCCAGCTTGTCAGTTCACTGAACCACTCCGACTAGTGGAAGATTTTATACTCAGCTGGGAGAAGGAGAAGCCAGCGGTTGGCTGGGAGAAGGAGAGGCCAGCAGATTGGCCGGAGATGGTGAAGTCAATGGTCAGCTGGAGAAAGAGGAGCCAGCGGATGGCTGGTGACAGTGAAGCCGACAGACAGCTGGGTCCAGACTGTGTTGCTGCTGGCCACCTGAAGACATGGCCGGCTGGTGGCGCAACAGCATCAGCGCCGGACTCCGGAACAAAGGCTCCCGAGTTCGAATCCAAGTCGGGCCACCCCCCCAGCACGCTTCCCATCCGCGCCGGGTTGGGCGTCGAGCTAGCCACTTGGCCTCATAAAAAAAAAGGGTCGAGTCAGGAACGTTCATATCGTGACCCGGTTAATCCTAAAGGAGACCAATCCTGACACCACACGCCAGACAAGAATGGCTGACTGTGTGGTGCGACACGCTAAACACAAAACCTGAAGACACTGGAGTTGGTGCAAGAAAGCAGCGTGCAGTGTAACCATGAGTGACTGTCCTGGACGTTTCTCTTCTGATCAGAAAACCTTGTTAGACATTGATAATGTGAGATGTCACTGACCTGTTTCCCTTATTTGTTGGGGAGACAGGCGATGAGGCAGCAGCGTGGCCTCAAGCAGGCTTGCCTATTACATCTATTAATCGCTATTATATCTGCTTGCACCACTCCCTGTGGGCGGCAACCTATTCCAGGCATTCAGCGCTCTCTGTGTAAAAGAAAACTTGCCCTACACATCTCCTTTAAACATGCCATCTCTTGGAGAAAAGTCAAGTGTTGCTTGATGGCAGCAAAACAGATCTACCAATAATAACACATTCCTAAATATTGGAGGGAAAGACTTGGGGACATCAGCAGGGCTTGGGTGCATTCCTGTTGTGAATATTTAGGTTGTCCTTTGGTGGTCAGTCCGGTTTTCTACTGCTGTCCCGAGACTGTGGACTCCAACCTCAACCTTCTGCTGGAACCCTGGGTCAGCCCAAGAGCCAGAAAGCTTGTGGAAGTTGGATTTACCTAGCGGAGATACTATAACAGGTACTCTAAACAGGAAGGCACTACCCACAGGAGCAGAGTGGAAGATCCCCTTTCCAATTTAAGAACATGCCAATACTTGGGATTAGGTCTTCAGGAGGGAAACCAAATATGTCTCAGTACAAGTGCTGGCATTAAATCTGTAGATCTATCTTATTCCATTTCATTGCTAGCCAAGACAGGAAAAAAGCACCATATCATCGTAGGTCCTGAGTCAAATATTGACCTTTCCTGGTATTCAAACAGAAATGTTCTGCTTCTCTTTTCCCAGATGCTGCCCAGCTTGTTGAATTTTTGTTATTTCAGAAGGGAAGGAAGATTTTCTTCCCTAAAAGATGTCAATGAACTGGAAAGTTTTCAACAAATTGTCAGATGCACAGAGTCTGTCAGAGGCTCAAGCTTTTTACTCCAGATTACGTACTAAAAGTGAGATGACGTGAAGCAAGGGGCCCCTGAGCCTGCACTACCATTCAGGAAAACCATGGCTGCTCCAAGCTTGTTCTCAACACCCTTTTACTGCTCTCTCCCCATAACTCTAGACTCAGGTATTTAATTATCTGGCAATTTCCAACTTGAATTGATTCAGTGGTTCCACCTCCACAACTCTCTGTGGTAGGGGAGGACACAGAATCTCAGCTCCCTGAGAGAGGAAATTCCAAAATACGGCAACCCATTACTTGAAACTATGCTCCTTGGTTGTAGATACCCCCATTTAGGGGCAACAACTTCTCAACAACCTTGATTACAACTCCTCTCAGATCATTCAACAACCATTCATTCTTCTAACCTACAATGAGAACAGGCCCAACCTGATCTCCATTTAATAGCCCTTTCATTCTGTAACACTTTAGTGAACCTTACTGGTGATGCCTCTAATCTAAAGCAAGTATATGCTTCTTTAAATCTGACCAGAACTGTAAAAAGTTCTCCAGATGAGGTCTCACCATCACTCTGCAATAATGGATTCCCCGCTGGACTTGTTGAGCATCATGTTGGAGCCTGCTTCAGCCACCCAGGGAAGAAGAAGTCAAACTGGTGAGCAATCCAACAACCATGGAACTTACTGGCTTGGATGTTTTTCTTGAGATCACAAGACCCTATTGGACATTGGTAATGTAGAATACTCATTGGTTTATTGGTCAGACTGACAGCGGGAGAGTTGTATTGCCTCTGTTGTTGGTTGGATAAGGCCTTCATGCCTTGGGGTTGCCTGCTGTGGCCTTCAGCAAAGGAGATGCTGGAGCTGGTTATGTGCTGCTGGGTTGGGGGCTGGCCCCTCCCCACTTCTTACCCGCTTACAGTCAAGACAGGTATACCTCAAGGATGCATGCTTAGCCCCCAGTTCTACTCTCTTACACCTAGGGAGGAGGTAAAGACATCCACACATCATTTTAGGAACAGGTTCTTCCCCTCCACCATCAGATTTCAGCAGGACCTGCTGAAGGGTCTCGGCCCAAAACGTCGACTGTACTCTTTTCCATAGATGTTGCCTGGCCTGCTGAGTTTCTCCAGCATTTTGTGTGTTGCTTGGATTTCCAGTGTCTGCAGATTTTCTCTTGTTTGAGATTTCTGAAAGGCCCATGACCTCATGCACTATTTTTGCTCTGTAGTCAGTACCTTTCACACATCAGGATACAAGCCCACAGATCCACGCCACTTGTCAGCCTTTACCCCAGCACATTTTTTCTCCAGTGATACAGATTGTTTTAAGTTACTCCCTCCCTATAACCTTGATTATCTATTGGATTGATGTTTAGTATTTTTTACTATGAGGACCAAACCAAAAAAATCATTCAGTATTTCAGCCAATTATTTTCCCCATTATTAATTCAGCAGTCTCATTCTCCAAACAACCAATGTTTACTTTAGCTGAACTGACCTAAACTCAATTTAGATTTGCCAGCTGCTGCAGTGAGATTAGAACTCGTCTAATGCTAACATTCCCAGAATGCTTGAAATAATAGAATAACGGGCAGGACCTTCAAAGGCATAACATACAGAGAATATTCTTGATAGCCACCTTTGCTTTTCATGTGCCCCAGTGTCCCGAAGGTGTTTCTTCTGTGCTTTGACAATGACGATCTGAATCTTCCCTTTGATGCAATGTGCGGATTGGTGCTGCTGGGCAGGGAGAGAACCATTTCATGCTATCTCCCTTTGCCTTGTGTGGAAAAGGGACAGAATACCTGTGGTTTCACAAATGGCAGTCATGTTCCAGTGTTTCGCATGTGGCCTGGAACTGCTTCATGTCTGCACCATTTACTATTGTATTGAACCAAACCTCTGTCATGGGCATCCATTTAAAATGAGATTCCTTCTGAATCCATTAGAAGTGTATGTACCACCAAGACCATGCTATATCCTGAGTGACCTGCTGCTGTATCCATTTAAACTGTGTGGTCACCCATCCAGTTAAACTGAATCTACTTAAACCATGAATAGATCACACAAAATGCTGAAGGAATCAGCAGGTCAGGCAGCATCTATGGAGAGGAATAAACTGTTGTCGCATCAGTCCAAGACACTTCAGTAGGTCCGGCGTGTGACTTCCTCCAGCATTTGTTGTGTATTGCTCTGGAGATACTGGAAACACTCGGCAGATCAGGCAGTGTCTGAGGAGAGACTGTTAGGCAAGGAAACAGATTTTCACAGGTTGGTGGTTGATAGTCAACATGGGCTCAGTGGACCAGTGGCTAGCTTCTGTGCTGTACCTCTAGGAGAGTTAACATTTCAGGTAATCGTTAACCTAAAACAGAAATTCTACTTCTCTCTCCACAGCAACACACACAAAATGCTGGAAGAACTCAGCATGTCAGGCAGCATCAATGGAAATGAACAAACAGATCAAGGCATGATCTGCTGAATAATTCCAACATTTTTCTTATTTTGGAATACCAGCATCCATATTCTTTGCTTCTCTTAGTGCCCTACAAAATGTGTGAAGAAGGATTCAATAACAATGACAGCCAATAAATGTACTGAATTAAATAAATTTTTGAAGATAGCAGCAAATGATGTATTGCAGCTGTCATCTGTGGGAGTTGATGGAAACTATTGCCAGCCATGGAATCCACATCTGCAGTAAATTTGAAGATCCTTGGTATCTGAGATTCACACACTACAATGCATCAGCAACGGAGAAGTTACCCAGATACTTTGTTCCAAAAGGCTGTTATACCCCCCAGCACAACATACACAAAATCCTGGAGAAATTCAGTTGGTCAGGCAGCATCTGTGGAAGGAAATGAACAGTTGACATTTTGGGCTTAACTGGAAAGCAAGGGGGTAGGAGCCAGAATAAAAAGGTAGGGGGATGGGAAGGAATACAATAATTCATTTCAATCTGAAACTAGGATGTCAGACCCAAATAAAGCAAACCACAAAGGCATGAGATGTGGCATTAGTAGATTTGGAAACTCCATTTATGGGTATGGCAGTAAAAAGCAATGGCTTAATATATAGATTGTAATTAAAATACACGTCACTAAGGTGAAAACCCTCCAACAAGTAGCTGTGTTATCTAGAGAAATCAATGATATTTTAGATCAAAGGAAAAGCTTATAATATTGCCAAATAAAAAATAATGAGCCTGAGAATTGGGAACATTTCCAAGTTCAGCAAATGACATCCAAAGCACTGATAAGGAAAGAGGAATTAGAATATAAGAGAGAAACTGAATGAACTTGAGTAAATGAGAAACATAAAAACACAGAACTCCCACAGATATATGAACTTAACATAGGTCTCTGGAGGCTGAAACAGGAGAAATTATTTAAGTACTTAAGCCTCCTAGAAACAGTGAAGGACTACAGATTTAAAGTGAATGAGAAGCTCCAAGAAATTGGCATTTGCAAAAAATTAGTACTGGAGAAGATAATGTGACCAAAATCTGATAAATCCTCTGGATCTGCTGATCTACATACTAGAGTTTCGAAGGAGTTGTGTGTGTGTGTGTGTGTGTGTGTGTGTGTGTGTGTGTGTGTGGTGGGGAGGCAGCGGGGGGGGGGGAGGGCAGAGATAGTAGATGCACTGGTTGTTGTCTTTTAAAATGCCAATTATATATATTCTAGAATGATTCCCACTGACTGAATGGCAATAAATGTAACCTCATTATATAGAGATAGGTGGAAAAACCAGAACATGGGACTGTAAGCCAGTTAGTTGATATCAACAGAGGGAAATGGTGGAATCTATTATTAAAGGAATGACAGTTAAGCATTTGGTAAATCATAATAGAATTGGCCAGAGCCAGCATTGAGGTATGAAAGGGAGATCATGCTTGACAAATTCATTGTACTCTTTTTGGACGTGGTTGTCAATTGATGTGGTGCATTTGGACTTTCAGAAAGCCTGTAATAATCACACGAAACCATTAATCAACATTAGAGCACGTACTATTGAAGGTACACTGGCTAATGGTAAAAACAGGGGGTAATCAAGAGTTGTTTGGATTGAGGAGTAGTGGCCAGTGGGACTGATGGTGTGGACCCAGCTGTTCACAATCAACGTTAATGATTTTGGATGAGGGGATCAAACATAATATATTCAAATTTACTGATAATCAAGGACAGTTGGGAACATGTGTTGTGAGGAAAATGCAGATGATTCAAGGCACGGATCAGGCATTTGGAATATAACCTGGCAAAACTGAAGGTCATCCAATCTAATAAGCAATATAATGATGGTGTCGATTTAAATGGTTGGAGATTAAATGGTAGGCTGTTCTCAGGAAACTGGTGTCATTTTACACAAATCATGAATAACCAAGATATCAATGCAGACTCAGTCATTGAATATATTCAAAAGATATTGTTCTATTTTTAGGCATGAAGAGAGTCAGGAGACATGGAGATAATAGCTCAGGACAGTGACGCTGAGGTAAATGACATGCTGCAATTGGATTGAATGGCATAGTGGGCACAAGGGGGTTAAATGGCACATTCCATCACCTATTCCTTATGTTCTCAAATAAACTCTTTGAACTACAGCTAAAAGATCACACACCTTAACATGTAGCAACGTATCAGATCTTAAGCATACACTGGTATTTCTACAAAATAATGGATTAGTTGGAGGATATTTTCAATTTAAATTCAATTTTCAATATAAATTGAATTTAATTCAAGTCACGAACAACAATGTTATTCCTGTGTGATTAATGGGAATCTGACCCGATCGCCACTATTCTGTGAATGGTGGTGAATCTGAGTGTAGTAATAACATATACAGGGATATGTTGATTGAATATGAATATGAATGGAATTACTTTCAGATCCCTGTGATATTTGCAGTACAAATTGAGGTGGGTAAACAAATTACCATGGACCCGCCCTAGGATTCAAACATGCTTGAATTCTTCCTTTGAGTACAAGATCGAGCTGCACAGAACTGATGCCAAAAAAAGATTAATGATGGATTGCAGGATTTGCTGACTGTTTTACTAGCTTTTTATTCACATTACAGATAGCACAGAGATCTCAGGATCGCTTCACTCTAATATGAGCAGGCGGGTTCATCCAACGTAACCATGCACATTAAACCACGGTATGAACATCCCATCTAAGTAATTACTGTAGCCAAAGTCCAGTTAAATAGGAAATAGATGGATTCAATAGCTGAAACTAGTTGTCGTATTGATTTCACATTTATGGGGTACAATGGTGAAGCAGTTGTTAAATTAGGAAATTCAGAGACATGTCTGAACAGTCCAGAAACTAGAGTTCAAATTCCACCGTGACATGAAAGTAAAATCAAGCTCAGTTAATAATTGGGATTTGGAAAAAAAAAGTAGTCCTTATGGTAATAACCATGAGATTATCAGAATTTTATTGACAAACCCATCTGCTTTGTTAAATTCTTTCTGGAGAGTAATTCTGCCACCCTTAACCAGTACATGACTCTTGACTCTCAATGTCTCTGACCATTAACTATCCCAGCAAACAGTTTGTTCAGTGGCAATCAGGGATAGGCAATTTTATAGTTACTGTCTTAAAATAGGATCTTTATGAGATTTTGTTAGTTAAGTGAAAAGGAAATGAGAACAGTGATATGGCAACGCATGGAGAAATGGGATTATGCTGCACAGTAAACTACCCTGGTTAAGATTTCCACTGCTATGCTGAGAACTGGTTTATATTAGCAGTTTTCTGTAAAAGCAGTGTACCATGGTGGAAAGTGTATTTTGGCTTCAGCTGAGATAAGGATCCATGTGGTCCAAGTTAGGAATGTGAGTCAGCCAGTCAGAACTGTGAATTGTGAGAGAAGGTTCCGGAGAGCTGTGGGGAAGAGATTTCTGAAGGGTAGTAGTCTGGTTTGGGGTCTTTTGGTGGGAGCAGTGGAGGGGGTCACAGGAGAAGATGCCACAGAATGCTGTTGGAAGGGGAGTCTCCGTTGCAAGAAGTGCTTTGTGCAGATGAATGGCTCCAAGGGGGAAGGGTCAATATTCCTGAGAGAGAGCCAGTTTGCTCGAGATGGACTTTGAGGGAATTTCAGAATGTGGCAGGTGTTTTCCGCAGACCATGGGTCAGCGTGTGAGTAAAAGATACACCCCCAAATACTCCAGTATGAGATCCAACATTACGTGCACATTGGACTAGTTTAACTGTAATGGGCCCATTTATTTTTCTTTTCCTTTTCTGTAACTGTTTGTTAAAGTTGAAAATTCAGTAAATATACTTTCTTTATAATTTTATGCTGGTGTTCGAGTTGTCACTTCTGGGCTACTGAAAACTGTGTATGGGGAGTATTTATATAGCATTCACTCAAATTGAGGTTCCTTTACTCAGAACATCATGATGTTCCTGTTTGGTTGAATTCCAAATCATACCGACCCGAAACGAAAATTGTTCATGAAAGATGGCCTCCTTACCGCTGAGTCATGTGGCGGTAGGCAGAGTTAGCTAACAAGCCAAGTATGTACACGAGCCCCGATGAGAGGGTTAATATTCATTACTTATTGACTCTATAATACCTGATCACACCCATTGTACAATATCAGTGCAGTTTGACTCCCTCTATATATCAAAACAGTGCAGCTCCCCCTGTATAATATAACTACGGTGTGACCTCCTCTGTACAGTATCATTGCAATATGGCTCTGTGTACAACAGCATCACAGTACAACTTCTTATTCACAGGACCACCGCTGGACAATATCACCTCACTGTCATCCCCTCAGCATAAATTACTGCAGTGTGACACCTTCGTACACATCCTGGTAGTGTCACAATATAAGCTGTCACTTGTAGAATGAAGAATTCAAAAGGATTGCCTATTTCACAAGTACAAGAAATTCTGTAGATACTGGAAATCCAGAGCAACACACACAAAATGCTGGAAGAACTCAGTAAGTCGAGCAGCATCTGGTGAGAGGAATAAACAGCTGACTTTTTGCATCAAACCCCTTCATCCCGTTTGTGTGTTATTCCACAGCTGTGCTCAGTCTGATAGTGACTGCTTTGTGTTGTTTTTCACATAAATAAATGAACTTATATAATGCCTTTAACATAAGCCCTATGTTTTCATCACACAATTACTGGTCTGTAGAACAGGTTATTAACAAATGACCAAATGCAACAATTTTTCAGAAGAGTCATCAGGGAAAGTGAGTTGGCCTGCTGGGAGAATTCCAGATCTTAGTCCATATGTCCATAAGACACAGGAGCAGAATTAGGCCATTTAACCCATCGAGCCTGCTCTGCCATTACATCATGGCTGATATATTATCCCTCTTTAACTCCATTCTCCTGCCTTCCTTCTGTAAATTCTGACACCCTTACTAATCAAGAACTTATCAACCTCCACAGGCATCTGTAGCAATGAATTGGGACCATGCTGCCAAGTCACCAGCTCTGTGACAAATCAAGGAAACTAGAATTTAGTTTTTGAGGGCTGTGCAGCTGCAGGAGATAGATCATGGGATGACACAGATGTGATAGCAATAGAGAGGCTACCGGCTGGGAAACTAGGCTGAGGGTAAAATAGAGCGATATGTAAGAGAAATGGCTGGTTTAACCTGAAATTAGCGGTGGAAGAGTAGAAAAAATATCAGAGGCAAGGATACTGTCAATGAAAGGTGACAAACAATGACTTTAATCTTTGCAAATGACTGAATAAAATTGTGGAAGTGGAGGTAGAGGTTGGGGTGGGGGTGAAGGAGGGAAGAAAGGAGAGACATTGAGGAGGGAGAGGGGAGAGATGAGGAGGGATAATGAGAGAGAAAGAGGGAGAAACATAAGGAGATGGGAGTTGACAGTGTGCACTTGCGGAAAGATTTTGACAGTGCCAGCAAGCAGGCCCAACAAAATAGGGAAGGACAGACACTTGGGGAACTGGAGGTTATGGGTCGATGGATGGAAGAGACGCTGCAGCTTGGTGAGCTCATTGAGGGTCATTTTGACATTGTGGGAGGAACTGGTGCCATTTCAACATGGAGTCGTATGAAAACATTGGCATAGATTTGATTAACAACACTATGCACTCCTGTAAAATTTTCTCACATCCCCTACAATTCTCAATGGATTTCTTCTTGCTTTACATTTAAGTAAATTCTGTGAAATATTAAAGAAACATCGAAGTGTTTTATGTGGCACTACTTAATTCCTGACGCTTCGGAAAATGGAATGAAATGTCTTTCCATTTGACCTAGACAACATTTTAAAACCAACTAATAGATCAATTAAACAAAATGAAAAATTTGGCGTAGTTCCTTTCAAACTCAATACCCATACTAATGAAGGGTAGCTGCTGTTATCAGCCCGTGATGCTAACTATTTACCATTAACTCAGCAGCTAATTATAACGCGTTAAGTGTTATAGCTTATTACCGGCAACTCATTAAGCATTTATCCTGTACTTACCAATTTGCTCTGGTGCTTTCAGGCATATTGAGATATGAAAGCTGTTCTAATCACATTTTTAAACTCTATTTGATGAGACTCTGGTTGCAGCTGTTTAACATTAGCGGCACTTGTTAGGTGAAGACTTCCTATATTTTTATATCTGATACCCAGATTCATAGAACAAGTCCATTTAACCATTTGTACTGATACAACTCTCGGAATGAACTCTCCCTTCCCCTAGTTCTTTCTCATAGTCCTAGAATATCTTCTTTTTAAGTATTTATTCAAAGTTCAAAGTAAATTATTATCAATTACATATGTGTCACCATATACAACCCACAGATTCATTTTCTTGCAGGCATACTCGGTAAATGCAAAAACCATAACAGAATCAATGAAAGATGGCATCCAACAGAGCAGACAAAGTTCAAAATACATTTATTATCAAATTATGTATACTATATACAACCTTGAGATCTGTCTCCTTATAGGTCACCACAAAACAACTAAACCCAATAGAACCCATTTTAAAAAAAGACCATCAAACACCCAATGTGCAGAAAAAAAACAAAACGTGCAAACAAAACCAAACAAACAACTAACGTTCACAAAAGTGAGTCCACAGCTGCGAAGCCAGTCATCACTGCAGCCGGTTCAGCCTGTTAACTCAGGCCACAGCCACAGTTCAGGACAGAGACGAGTAAACCTTGTGGAGCAACAAGATGAACTGGTTTGTCCTTCACCTCTGCCCCAACACCCTGACCTATTCAATCTGGCCGGGTGCTTAAATCGTCCAAACCTCGGGTTGCTCCTTACATGGTCCCAGTTGCTTCATTACCCTCTCAGGCCCGCGCCTAGGCCTGGGCCCCACTGCTTCGCTGCACTCTAGGGCCCAGGCCCTGCCGCCTTGATCCGGCCGACACCCAAACTTTCCAAATCAGCCTGGCACTTAAATCGATCAATCCTCAAGTCATTCCTACTCTCAGACCCGGGCCCTGCTGCTTCGAAACACCCTCCGGCCTGGGCCCTGCTGCCTTGATTCGACTTGTACCCAACTTTTCCAATTCAGTCCATCGCTTCTTAAATCGATCAAACCTCGGGTCCTTGCTTGCTCTCAGGCCCCACCACCCTATCTCTGCCTTGCCTCGGTCCTGCTGCATTAGATCCCCTCCAAGTGCGCTCCAGCAATAGCCAAACATTAGCTCATTCCCTGCTGTCGGGCCTGGGCTCTGCCGCCTCCATTCTGCCTGTACGCACCATGCAGCAACTGTCCTGAGAGTTCAGTTCACAACAGGTCGTACAGGTGGTTCAAAAGCTCAACTCTGAAAGGGAAGTTACAGGCTACAAACAACTAATCTGCAAAAGACAAACTGCAAATACAAAAGAGAAAAATAAATAAACAAATAAACAAACAAATAAATAAGCAATAAATATGGAGAACTCGAGATAAAGAGTCCTTGAAAGTGAGTCCATAGATTGTGGGACCAGTTCAGTGATGGGGCAGGTGAAGTTGAATGAAGTTATCTCACTGGTTCAAGAGCCTGATAGTAATAACTGTTCCTGAACCTGATGGTGTGAGTTCTGAGGTTCCTGCACCTTCTTCTTGATGGCAACGGCAACAGCAACAAGAGAGCACAGCCTGGGTGGTGGGGATCCCTGATGATGGATGCTGCTTTCCCACGACAGTGCTCTGTATAGATGTGCTCAATGGTGGGAAGGGCTTTGCCTGTGATGGACTGGGCCTTCCTTATCTATTGAATCTGTTGTATCAACACATTCCAGACCATGCTCTTAAAAATAATTATCATAAAGCCTCTGGCTGTTTTGTTAGTTATCTGAAAATCTCCAATAACTGACACACTCCAAATGGAAACAACGTTTAGTTTCTTTTATTGACTAATTTCCTGACTTTAGACACCAATATTAAAATTCCGTTGAAGTTTTCTATTCTGAGACGAACAATCCAGGCTCTGAGGCACTGCTCCGAGAACAATCAATCGTTCCAGTCTCAGAATGTCACTGGTCCACCAGTGACCTTCCTTCTATCACAAGGTCAGAAGGGATATTTGCTAATGACTGCATAACATTGAATTCAATTGTGATTCCTTAGCAAATGAAGCATGCAGTAAGAGTAGGTAATATTCAGCTAGGGGCTGAAAGTGGCCACCTGCAACACGTGAGAGGCATTGATTCCACAGCATTAACATTGAGTCCCACACCAGTATCCTGCAGTGGATCCACAAGATGTGGCTACCACAGCAGCTCAAAGGCTGGGAATCCGGTTGTAGGTGACTCACCTTCTGACACCCTAGAGCAGGGGCTCCCAAACTTCTTTATGCCATGAACCCCTACCATTAACCAAGGGAGTCCGTAAACCCCAGTCTGGGAACCCCAGCCCTAAAGCTTTTCAAGCATACACAAAACAAAAATATAAAGCATGTAGGAATACCCCCCCGCCCCCAACTTACCTGAATGAGTACAACAAACCAAGAGGTTAAAAAACTCCCTTACAACAGCTCAAGGCGGTCTACTCATTATGTTGTTCTCAGGGGAAGTTACAGATGAGCAACACACATTAGTCTTGCCAGCAAAATCCAGATCCCAAAAACGGAATAAATAAAAGAAACTCCAAGGGATCGTAGCTTCAGTAAAACTCTGCTCAAGCAGCAGCATTGGTGAAGACTTTAATGGCAAGAAACTAAAAAAAAAATTACCCCCATGTTTAAATTAACATCAATGCTAACTACTGTGATAAACAACATGAAAAATGATTTATGAACATGTCTATAAATGTAACTGCTCATTTGTAATCATGTCTTAGAGGTAATCACTACAAAACTGAGACTCAATTACTGAGGACAATTATAAAAGTCAGAAGATGAGGTTCACCAATGGTATATTTTTGGGAAGCTTTTTGCGTTTAGTCACTAACCAAATGAGCCTCTCATGGGCTTTACTAAAGGCAGTGTGGTCACATTGGGAACCCTCTCTTATAAAACCTTACTCCTGTACAGATGGTTCTGAAAAGTAAGCATGCCATGTTCTCTAGTACCCTCAGGCATTTTAGTATAGGTATGAACGTATGAATCAGGATGAGGGTTCAGCCACTGAGCCTGCTGCACCACTTCATGAATTCATGGTTGATCTGCTTACAGCCTCAAGTCTGCATTTATGCTGTAACTTCTCACCCACCTGCTTTGCAAAAATCTACCGTGAGTGCCACAGTAGCATAGTGGTCAACGCATCGCTTTCCAGCATTCAGTGATCAGGGATCAATTCCCACCACTGTCTGTAAGGAGTTTGTACGTTCTCCCAATGACCATGTAGGTTTCCTCCAGGTGCTCTGGTTTCCTCCCACATTCCAAAGATGCACAGTTAGGATTAGTGAGTTGTGGGCATGCTATGTAGACGTCAGAAGCTTGGCAACACCAGCACAATCCTTGCTGATTTGACTTTCACAAGCAACAGATTTCACTGATCTCCCAATGTACATGCGTCAAATAAACCTAATCTTTATCTATCTCTGCCTTAAAATACCCAGAGTTGTTGCTTCCCCCTACCCTGCTCTCAGGAAGAGAGTTCCAAAGGCTTGCAACTCTCTGTGAGAAAAATAATTCACCTCTTTTGTCTTAAATTAGCGACCACTCATTCTTAAATTGGCGATCCCTCATTCTAGACTCTCCCACAAGAGGAAACATCTACTCTACATACATCGTATCAGGTCTCCTGAGAATCTTACATGTTTCCATTAAATCACCTCTCACCCTTCGAAACTCAAGCAGCTACAAGCCCAGCTTGGCCAACCTTTCCTCATAAGGTAAACTGCCCATTCCAGGAATCTGTTCAGTTAAGCTGAAGTGATTGTTTACTGCCCGCATTAACTCAGGCTAACAATACTGCACACAGTCCAGATGTGGTCTTGCCAATGTCCTATATAACTGAATTATAACCTCCCTGTTTGTATTGAATTCCCTCAGCACAAGGTAACATTCTGTTAGCTTTCCGAATTTCTTGAATAAGGAGGAGACGATTGACAGTGACAGCCATGCGATGATTTGATCATCATTTCTCCTGCGTTAACATTTGAAATTTGATTGCTTAAGTTGTTGTGGTGCTTTAGGGCATTTGCTTTAAAGTTTCTTTTCCTAGCACTAAAATAATTCAAAGTCACTCTCACAGGCTTAACTATCAAGGGACAAAGGAAGGAATGCAGCTGCTGGAAATCTGGAGCAACATAGTAAATGCTAGAAGAACTCAGTGTGTGAGGCAGCCTCCAGGGACGGAAGTGACAGCTGATGTTTTGGGACAAGATGCACCATCAGAACTAGAAAAAAAGAGGAGAAATAGCAGTATAAAAGTGGGTGGTGCCTGAGCTAGCAGGTGAATGGTGGATCCCGCAGAGGGGGGTGAGATTGGCAAGTGGGAGAGGGGAGAGTGGGAATTACGTCAGAAGCTGGGTGGCGATAGGAAAAGACAGTGGACCATGGAATAAAGGGAAGGATGTAGGGAGGAATGAGTGAGTGATAACAGAGGGACAAAGAGGGAACGATGGGGCCTGTGTGATAAGAGAATGCAAAAGGGGGACAGAGGGGAGTGGTTACTAGAAGTTAGAGAATTTGACGTTCACGTCGTCAGGTTGGAGACTATCAAGACTCTGTTCCTCCAATCTGCATTTAGTCTCAACTTGGTAGTAGAGGAGGCCGTGGATATGGAAGTGAAATGAAAATGGCTGGCCACTAGGGAATCCTGGCTGTTACAGTGGCTGGAGAGAAAGTGCTTGATAAGGACACCCCCACCTGCATCAGGTCTCACTGATGTAGAGGAGAACCTGCTGAGAGCACCGGATGTAATAAATGACATTAACTGCATCCAGTGGATTCACATACCTCGCCTGGAAGGATTATTTTGGGGTGCTGAATGGTGGTGGGGGAAGAGCGCAGGGACAGTCACAGGGATGAGTGCCTGGAAGGGTATCAATGGGAAGGGATGAACGGTTAAGGGAGTTTTGGAGAAAGTAATCTCTGCGTTACACGGAGGTGGGGTGGGGAGGAAGATGTGCCTATTGGAGATGGCAGAAGCCTTGGAGAATGACGCGTTGGATTCGGATGCTTGTGGGATGGTAGGGGATTCTATCGCTGTACGTCTGGGACAGATGGGATGAGGGCTGCATCGACAGCAATGAGGAAAACACTGTTTTCTGAAGAAAGCAGACAGGAAACCAGGAGTGGAAAGCAAGATCATGAGAAGAGATGGGACAGAGACGAAGGAATTGCGAGAAGGGAATAGCATTCTTGACAGTGACAGGGTAAGAAGTGGTCTATCACCTATCTGTGGTTCCCCTCCTTACTTTCTTCCCTTTATTCCATGGTTCACAGTCTCTCCCATCAGATTCCATCTTCCTTAGCTCTATTTCGCTTCCATCTATCACTTCCATGCTTGTCATCTTCATTCCCTCTCTTCCCCTCCTCCACATGCCTATTTTCGCCTCCTCGCATGGGTCCATCCACCCATTCCCCCCACCCTTTTATACCAACTCTTTTCCTTCTTCCTTTCCAGTCCTGATGAAGGGTCTCGGCCCAAAACATTGACTGTCGATCTTCCTCCATAGAAGCTGTCTAAGCTGCTGAGTTCCTCTGCACTCTGTGTATTGGTTAACTGCCAAGGTTTACCTTTGCTGGCGTTGGAGACCTCTGTGGAGCTGGTTGGCAGTGCCGGTGCTCCACGGCAGGCTCGCTCCAGACTGTTGTGCTGTTTGGCTAGCTGCTCGATCGTCTCCTCAAGTCGGGCACGCTGCTCACGCTCGTACTGCAAGGCTCGCTGCCATTTCCGACTGTGTGTCTCTGCTAGCTCCAGAAAGTCCCGGCATGCCTGAGGACGGGAAGGAGCAATGCTTATCAGGAATCAGTAACAAAGTGACAAAGAGGATAAACTCATCAGATTTCAATTTATTTCTCAAGGTTCAAGATTGTTTAATTGCCATTTCCAGTACACAAGTGCAAAGGAAAACAAAATAATTGTTACCCTGGATCTGATGCAGATTAGAGGTAGAATCTGTGGGAGGGTAGGGCTGGGGAAGTTGGTGGGAGTGTGAGGAGAATTAAAACAGAAGGTTAGTGTAAATGGGTGTTTAATGTCGTTACTGACTGGGTGTGCTGAGGGCCCATTTCTGTGCTGCATGACTCCTACAACTGGGGTATGGAGGCATAAGTGAAATAGGTAGGGGTGAGGCTTGGAGGGGCGTACTAATCAAGGTGACAACATTAAAATTTCACATTTTAATACTTGCTGCAGGTAAGGTTCTTGCATGGCTATAATTTTATGTAATGGCTTCTCTGTAATGTTCACTGCTGAGGTAATGGTTTTTCTGTAGCAGCAATGTTTGGGTTATGGCTGGAGATAACAAGACTGTAGTATGCATGTTAGTCAATCGGAGATTGTTGTTTTGACTTGAGTATCTGGAAGGATGTTGTTTTCACGGTCTTTTGTCGAGGAGAGATAAAGAGGGAAGACGTGTGTGGTGAGAGCTGGTAGACCACCGGAATGGAGTAGGCTGGGATCTGATGGTCCGAAGGGCGGCGTCATTCTCATTGTCACCAATACAGACCATTTCCTGTTGAACAGGTTTAACAGCACATGCTTGACTTTGTATGATACAGGCATAAGAGGCAGCAAATTTTGACTGGATTTATTGTGACTCCGAAGGAGACTATTTCGCCTATCAGGTTGATGCATGCTCCGAGCAGAGCAATCTCATGATCCCTCTTCACAGCTTTTCCTGTCATTCCAATCTGCTTGCCCTCGATTCTTTTACCTTCACCAGAGGTCTGATGGACTACACAGGGAAGAGAAAATGCTAAAAAGTCAAGTTGCAGTTTCCAAAAGAGCACCAATCTGCACACTGTTGATGAAATATCTGATAATGATGAGAGTGACACGAACCTGTGTAGTCTTGAGATTTACAATGTAAAAATTAACAATGGACAAGTAATATGGCCTACGCCAGAAGTGCACAGAAAATTAAAGTTCTTCACACAAAGGGCTTGAAAACTAATAGCAGCTGACAGCAGCAAAGCACATGAATAATGAATAGAGGAAAGTGAAAATGAAATGACAAAAAAAACTCCTAGGTTTCCCATGAAATTAATTCTATCTGTCTCGAACATACTGCCAGAGGAATGAAAGTACAGACAATTTGTTTCTGCATTATGTGCTCTCAGGGATGAGTTTGTAATTTATGCTCCCATCATGGGCACATTACTACGATAAAGCACTAACAAGTTTTGTGCTGACTGTACAAATAAACCAATAACAGCAGAAGAACCAGATTATTTGAGATTTCCAAACCTGATCCAACCCATTAGTAGAACAAATGATTTTGCTTTAAATTCATTCTTGGAATGTGGATGTTACAGGAAAGATCAGCATCTATTGCCCATCCTTAATTAGACCATAAAACATATGAGCAGAATTAGGCTACTTGACCCATTGAGTTTGTTCTGCCAATTGCCCTTTTGAGGGGTTATGGTGAACCACTACACTCAGTGTGGTGATTGTATTCCAGTATCCTGTAAATTTAGAGTCACTTGACACAGTTCTAGTGTAGATGAAGAAGAGACATTTTCTGTTTAATTCAGAGATGGTGTGCAACTTGGAGAGGAAGTAGGATGAGTCTCCAGCTTCCTACGACCTAAGCAATTGTGGTCATATGTTTGGGAGGTTCTGGAAGTGAGACCTTGGTTTCCTACTTCAGTGCTTTTACAGAAGATGTGAGGGTATGATGAGGGAGGAGGGGATGCTGATTAATTGGATTCTTTGGTTCTGGATTGTATCCGGCTTCCTGAACATTTTGGAGCTGCACTTCATCTGCACCTGCCTTGCTCCTTGCAGATGGTAAAAAGGCTTCAGACAGTCAAGTAGTGAGTTAATCACTCCAGAATTACCTGTCATTCAGATGCTCTTATAGCCACAGTCCTTGCACAGAATTCAATAAAATGTATGATACAGAAACAGGTCATTCAGCCTAACTAGTTTGTATTTCACTCTATTCTCTCCTCATTTTTCTCCGCTTAACTTTATCTTCATAACATTCTATTTCGTTCTTCCTCATGTGCTTGCCTACCTGTCCATTAAATGCTTCTGTACACTCGTCTTATCCGGCCCATGTGGTGGAAGTTCCACATTCTTCCCCACTGGATTTCCTGGTAACTATCTCATATTGTCAGCCTCTGTTTTCGTTATTCTCTTCAAATGCACTCTCTTTGCATCCACTCTATCAAAACTTCTCATTTTATACACCTCTATTAGGTCTCTCTCAGCCTTCTTTCTCAAAAGATAGCTGGTCTGTACACCCTTTCCTGACACATCTACCTCACATATCTTGTAAACTTTCTCCACATCCTTTCCCAGGCTTCTCAAGACAGGAGACCCAGTGTTATGGCTGCTCAATTAAGGAATTTCACCCTTACAGAATTCACAAATCACCAGCCAAAAATTTGACATATGGAATAAAATTTGATCCTCAGGAACTTATGTGAAAAGTAAATAAATAAATAAACACACAATGTGTTTCCTTTCCAAATTGCATTTCTTGACACTTATACAGATGATGTGGATTCACGTTATAGAAAAACAGGACATGGACAATCTTCTGGGTGAGGAATTATCCCCTAATGACCAGAACTCCTTGCAGTCTCTAGGTGTGATCTCACTAGTGCAGGTTTAGTATAAACTTCCTACTTTCTTGTCTTACTAAAATTATGCCTTGTGCTTAGTTTATAATATATATATGACCTTGCTATCCTGTGATACAACATTTCGTGATGTGTTCACTTGTAATCCAAAGTTCCCTTCAACCAAAATCTGCTATCTCCCCTTTATCTGTTGAAATTTCATGAATGTCCTTCGATGTGTTGCTATTCTCCTACCCAATCCTACCTCTGGCCCTTCCCAGGGAAACTTAGTATTGCCTACAAATTTATAATTTGTGTTTTTAATTCCAAAACTTAAATCCTTTAGCTCTCTCGCTACATGTCATTTATCTCAGTGATAGGCTATGAAACTCACTCACTCTACAAGGTGATGACTATGAAGAGCAAATTAATAATGACTATGCAAGATCATCTAGTCACATTTAGTCATAAACTCCAATTTTATGTCATGCACCATCAAGAATTTAAAAATATAAAAAGGAAGATGGTCATACAACACTAACTCACCATTCAACCAAGAATTGTAATCATTACACTATAGAAAGAGAAACTCTGTAGAAAGAGAAAATGTCTCTTTCCATTCTGCTTGTGCTAGTCTAGCATATACAATAATTTTATGTCCTCAAATAATATCATAAGACATAGGAGCAGAATTAGCCATTCAGCCCATACAGTCTGCTGCAAAATTTGTCACCTTCATTAATATTTCTTTTTTATATGTGCTTTCAAGCGTATATAACATACAATTCCCTTTCAAATAATGTCACAGTTTCTGCATTCGTAACCTGCTCATTCCACTTGCAAATAATTTTGAGACAATAACTTCCCCCTCCCATTTTCCATGTTTTAATCTGAGCTCTATTATTATTATTAAATGATGAATACATGGAAATAGTCTTTCTTGTTCTAGATTCTTAAATAATTCACAATGATAAAAGCCATAAATGTTTATGTTTTTAGCAAAAATAAACTACTTTCAAGAGCTTTTTCATACCTATAATCTTTCATTTCTGAACATTTTCTGACAAGGGTTGGACAGACTAGGACATTATTCATTTGTACGTGGGAGACAGAGAGTAGTTTCTATAGAGGTGGCATAAAACCATGAGGGGCATAGATGAGGGAATGCATTCAATCTTTTTCCCAGAACTGGGGAATCAAAATTTGAAGGCATAGGTTTAAGATGAAAGGGGAAAGACTTAATAGGAACTTGAGGGACAACCTGCTTGGACAAAGGCTGATATAAGCTGCCAGGGGAAATAGTTGAGACTGGTACAATAACAAGCTTTAAAAGACAGATACATGGACTAGAAAGGTTTTGAGGGATGTGGGCCAAACGCTAGCAAATGGGATTAGCTTGGATGGGCTGCCTTGGTTGACATGGACCAGTTGGGATGAAGGGCCTGCTGTATAAGTCTAAGACCATAACTATGACCGTGAGCCTTCACGAAATCTGTCCATAACTCTCAAACCTACTTGCAATGACATTCCCAGAACTATGAGGACTCCTTCAATCAAATCAATGCCTCACATAAATTCAACAGAATATTTTCAGATCTATAAATAAACATTAAATTCATTTACCTTTCTCAAGGTGTTTCTTACTTTTGGACAGAATTTTATCACTTAATAAACTTATTGCCAGTGTTCCCATTTGGATAATACTTCATAGCTCTCTGCATTGAACGGGTTTCTTCCTATCCATTAGATTAACTGACATTGTTTTAATCTTCAGTACTCTGCTTCAAAACAATGCAGTGCTTTCAGGAACAGACAGATAATGGTCTTTGACACTGTGAGGTTGTCAGGATGTACAGGGGCTAAATAGAATCTTGACACGTGCTTTCACAGGGACTGTAGTAGTAGTAGTGCAATCACTCAAGTCCAGTGTGATGTTCTCCTAAGGGGTTATTCCCTCAATAGAGAATGCCTGTGCATGATTTTGTTTAACACGGGGAGGCTAATCTACGGGCAGCCACTCTAAGGTCCTTGAAAGATCAGGGACTGGGGACCTTCTACTGTGCAGCCTTCCTTCACCTTCAGCCTTTGTAGTGTGACATCAGTCACCACCTCCACCACTGAGGTCTTGGTTGATTCATTCTTTGTCTGCAAACTCCCCCTTGACCTTACAGCTGTGGGTGAACTAACCTGGATACCTGCAGGACATAAATGGCCAGTTTCCAAATACTCATCTCAATCATTCATTCGCCAAGTTAATCAACAATAAATGACAATCAAAATGGCTCATTTGAGGATGAGTCTGTTAGCTTTGCAGAATGTGGTTACATTTCTTCCAGTCCACCTGGGTTGCAGAGAATGCAAGGAAGCGGGTTAGAGACTCACTGGAGTTGGAAAGCTGATCAGCGAATGTGAGTCGTACTTCTGAGTAAGCATGGTGGGAGGCTGAATCATTTACGTCCACGTGTTCCTGTTCATGGAAGACGGTGATTTCTGCTGGTGCAATGGAAACGGGATGTGAGATGGTTTAACCAACCACTAGTGAATGTGACAGCTCATCTGAGCTGTTTTGGAAATTCCACCCAGTAAGAAAATGGAGGGTTTTTCCCGAATTCACCACTGTGGCCACAATTTGTCGCTGAGCCCTTCTCATTTCTCTTTCAGGGGAGAGGGTCCTCTGATGTTCCTGGTTGAAAGCCAGGGGTCTGACAACAGTGTTTGGAAAACCATCTTGCCCAAACACTACCCATCCTCGCAGTTAATTGAATCTGCCTCACTACTTGAAGCAGCAAACTGCAGCTCTGGTTCTTGCCAATAACACAGATATGTACTCATATGTACTTTACCACAATGCACTTTTTACTGGGCTTCCAAAGTAATCTACTGACAAACTTCAACTGATTCAGAATTGCCACTGCAAGACTTTTAACCAAAACCGGGATGAGGGAACATGTTTCTCCTGTGCTTGGCATTGGCTTCATGTATCTTCTCGAATTAATTTGAAAGTTTTCTTACTTGTTTTTAAAGCTCTTAATGGTCAGAGACTAGAATACATCACAGACCCATTTTTGTTTTATAATCCTGCTTGAGCTCTCATGTACTGTATCTGAATGGAGGGTCAGCTGGTAACAGGTCACAATGAAGTCGCAGGACTATCTTCACTGAATTGTATACCACATCGATGCAGCTATTCACAAATTTATACTCCTTTCGAGCTGCTCTGAGTTTTTATGACAATTCGTTTACAGAGGTCCCTTTATGCTACCAGTTAAACCAAAAAATCAGAATTCATATTTCTGGTGATGTCACCATGACTCTCACAATTAAAGGACACAAGGTGTTTTACATGGTGTCTTACTTTCTTCAGGTAATGTCAATATTGGAGGTTAAGCAACCAGGCACAAACCTATATCGGGTTGCTAGCATATTCCTGGTATCAAGGGATTCTTGCCAGACCCTCACTTAGATGACATCATGATTAATTCATCAGGTCCTGAGTTAAATCCAAGGCAATCAAAACAGACCCTGCTGGGTAAGTATAACACAGTTCAGCAAATATCTCAGATGCTCATTCGTAAAAGCCCAAGATGACGCTAGCCATAACCAGAAAATCCACAGAGCATTAACAAATTGTCACCGGTCAGCTGGAATCTCAGTGCCACTGCGACCTTTCTCCTTGTCCAATTTCTGACAAAGATTGTTGCTGAAACTCATGTAATGCTGTTGTGTGTAACAACCACCCAGGCATCCCAAAAGATATATTCAGGCAAAAATTGGGACCGAACCAAAGGGAAACACCCAAAGATCAAATGATTGGTCGAAGGAGGTAGGTTTTAAGCACATAAACGAGAAAGAGGTGATAGGGAAAAGAGGAACACACAAACTGCTGGAGGAATTCAGCAGGCCAGGCAATCCCTATGGAGAGGGATAAGCAGTGGATGTTTCCAGCCAAGACCATTCATCAATCACTGGAAAGGAAGCAGAAAGAAGCCAGAATAAGACGGTGGGGAGAGGGAAAGGAACAGGGAACAGAGATTTGAGGAAGAAATTTCAGAATCTCAGGGTGTATGCTGCAGGAGGCACAGTTATTGACGATGAGTTAAGGGACTTTCAAGAAGCCAGCGTTAGAATTGTCAAAAAGGCATATTTCTACTTTCCTTCCCTTATTGCTGCGGCAGAGAAAGTTTGCACATTAAGGAGAGGTAGAAGGCATTGCAAATGCTTGAGTAAAAATAGAAAATTGATCTTCCATTGATCTTTCATAAACCTGAAATGCTAGCCTGGTTTTCTTTCTATTGACTTTGCCTGAGTGGGAGGAGCATTTCCTACTTTCATTTCATGTTTTCAGTATCTGGATTTTTAAAATTTTCTGATACAAATATCTAGCTCTTTCTGGGGACTCTTGAATGAGAAACACTGATCCTGCATCATTGTCAATTAGACCAGAAGACATAGGAGCAGAATTATGCCATTTGTCCCATCGAGTCTGCTTCCCCATTTGATCACAGCTGATTTATTTTCCCTCTCAACCCCATTCTCCTGCCATCTCCCCAGAATCTTTGACACTCTTATTAATCACTTTAAATATACACACCCATCTGTGGCAATGAATTCCACAAATTCACCATCACCTGGCTACAGAAATTCCTCCTCATCTTTGTTCTAAAGGAACATACTTGAATTCTGAGGCTGTGGCCCCTGGTCCACGACTCCCCCACTATAGGAAACGTCCTCTCAACGTCCACTCTATCTAGGCCTTTCTGTGTTAGACTGCTCCTTTACAAGTCCTCCACATGTCCTACTTTCAGCAACACTGGACTTTGATCCATTTGTTGACCCCGTTACTTGTTATGTTTTGTAACTTCTAAACATTAAACTAATCCAAGAGAAACACGGGAGTCCGAACAATGCGAGTATAACTTCGTCTTTATGTCAGGCGAGGCGGCATATATCACATGGTAGCATGATGATTTATGCAATCAACATATTTTTACATAAAACCCATAATTATTTAATCAAACAAGGATGCTTAATCAATTAATATATATAGAAAATTATTCAAATATCATTAAAATATTAAATACACAACTCTCCTCCCTGCTTAGCTATAAACCAACACAACGTAGAATGCATCTCAACTATATATTATACGATGCATATTATATAATACAACTACTATATTCAAACATCCACAGCATAGTAAACTTTAAAGTAGTAGGCTTAAAGATTTAATCACTGTGGAGGATTTCTTACTCTTGTGGGATAACGCCTTTCCTGACAAGTGAGCTGACTTTGCTTGGCTGGTGAGAGCAGTGGCTGAGAAAGCAGTCTCAGGTTCTGGGGCATCCTCTGTGATGGTGAGAGACTGCAGCAAGTGGTTCTGACAGCTCTGGACAACCTTCTTCACCCTTTCTCCCTTTGGATCTGCTTCAATCCATTTCTCTTTCTTTATGTTCATTCTCCTTTTAATCATTTCTCTTTCTCATTCACATTCTTTGTCTTCATCTCTTCCTTCTTCTCATTAGTGTACCCTGATCTTGGGAAGGTCCATTCAGTTCACGGGAGTATTCTCTTCACAGCATTTCTATTGCTTCCTTTATGATACGATCTCTCCTCTTGGTTTCCGCATTCACAACGTCATCTGACGGATTCTCTGTTTTTGTATCTCCATTGACTTCTTTCGTTTTGGCCTTCCATTCATCCAGCTGGTTTTGGTCACTGCAAAATCCACTTTTACAAGCAGCTTTCTGCCTCCCACTCAAGCAATCACCTTAATGCACACAGAGCAGATTCTGGTTCTATATGCTCACAAAAGCCAAATGCTTGCAACTTTCCTAAAGCTCGTTGAACTCTTTTCTATCTTAAAACCAAGCCACATTTTGCAAATAACTGCCTGATTAACATATCAGAAGCTTTCTCAGAGACACTGCCTACAAAATCTGTTGCAGTCGGACCACTGATTTCATCACCTTCAGGACTCCTCTGAGCAGCGTGATCCTTCCTCCAATATGCCTTCCAACCAGAGGCACAGAGGTTGGCACAACTGTTGGTCCTCTGACAGCATTTCATGGGATTCAGCACAGAGACAGTTGTGGCATCGTGCAGTACCGTTCTTAATTCGCTTTCACTTGGCTTCATTTCAGGGATGTGGCATGCAAACGGTGGATGGATCTCCAATCAAGTTGTAGCTGTCTCAGCCACTCATGCCCCCACAATGTTGTTCCTTCTGTCTGTACTGTACCACATAATAGCTCAATGTGGCTTTTTGGTTATTGTATCTCACTGTTACGAATGTCATTCACACAGGAGTTTTCCTTTCTCCAGTTCAAGTTCTCAGTTAGATATCTGCAGACTTCAGTTCAGCATCTTTGAAATATCTCTCAAACTCATTTTGCTGAATGAACCAGTGTCCAATTCCACTTTAATTAATTTGCTGTGCACTTCTGGCGTAAGCCATATTGCTTGTCTATTGTTAATTTTTACATTAAAATTGTTCAATAGGAAATGGTCTGCATTGGTGATAATGAAAATGCTGACCCTACACTAACCCGGCTAATGGTGAGAGTAACACATACCAAATGCTGCAGGAACTCAGCAGGTCAAGCAGCATCTATGGAGGGGAATCAACAGTCGACATTTTGGGCTGAGACCCTTCATCATCTTTTTTCTGCTGGCCCAATCGTATCATGAGAGGAGGCTACACACAGGTTAGGGTGAGAAATTTAAAAAGTAGTGTTCATGGGCTATCGGCTTTTTCCTGAGGCCCAACTGAATCACGATTAATTGGCAAGAGCAAATAAAAACAAGGCAGGTACAAGGAGAATGGCCATTGTTGGAATGAACCAGTCAGGGTGGTGAGGCTTTTGTTCAACAGGCTTTGGTAAAGTAGGTTTCTTCTTCACTCTTCAACTGTTAGTGCATAGTTAGTGCAATGAGAATGGCTCCAGAGACTGTATTGTGTTCTTTGCGTGATTACCTCCAGCCTCCCAGATAACCACATCTGCACCAAGTGCTTCTATGACCTTCAGCTCATACAGGAAACTGAGGGGCTGATAGATAGGAGCTACAGGGAGGTAGTCACCCTTAAGTTGCAGGAGGCAGGTGACTGTCAGGAGAGGGAAAGGAAATGGGCGGCCAGTGCAGAGTATCTATGCCCACTCCCCTCAATAATAAGTATAACACTTTGTATACCACTGGGGTGGTGGGGGGGAGAGAAGGGAGGAACCTACCGGGAGGAGCTGCAGCTACTGCGTCTCTGGCACTGAGTCTGGCGCTATGGCTCAGAAGGAGAGTGGAGGTGGGGGGGGGGAGAAAAGAACTGCAGTAGTGACAGGATATTCCATAGTTAGAGGAGTACACACAAGATTCTGTGGATGTGAGAGTGACACCTGATGGTATGCTGCCTCCCAGGTGCCAGGGTCAGGGAGATCTCGATCGGGTCCACGGCATTCTAAAGCAGTGGTCCCCAACCACCGGGCCGTGAGGAAACGATATGATTTGGCGATATGAAACGATATGAGTCAGCTGTACCTTTCCTCATTCCCTGTCACGCACTGTTGAACGTGAACACCTCCATGCCCCCGGTTGGCTGGTCTGCAAGAATATTGTCAATATTAAACCAGTCCATGGTGCAAAAAAGGTTGGGGACCCCGGTCTAAAGGGAGCAGCCAGAAGTCTTGGTACATATTTGCACCAATGCCATAGGTAGGAAAAGGGAAACAGTCTTGAAGAGAGAGTTTAGGGAGTTAGGCAGAAAGGTGTAAAGCAGAACCTCCATGGTAGTAACCTCTGGATTGCTGTCTGTACCACATGCCAGTGAGGGTAAGAATATGATGCTTAGTTAGACAAATGCGTGGCTTAGAAACTAGTGCAGGGGGAAGGACTTCAAATTTCTGGATCATTGGGATCACTTCTGGTGAAGGTTTTATCTGTATAAAAGGGACAGGTTACACCTAAACTCCAGGGGGACCAATAACCTTGCAGACAAGTTTGCTAGAGCTGTTGGGGAGGGTTTAAACTAATTTCCCGAGGCATGGGAACAGGAATGATAGTGCTAGATGCAGTGTGCATTGAGACTGTCAGGAAGGACAGACAGATGTTAAGGCAAAAATGCAATTGGTGGGATGAGTTGCAGTGTAGTATAGGGACAAAATCGAAAAGGGTGATGAATTTAGGACTGAAGGTGTTATATTTGAATGCATGCTGTACAGGCATGATAGAAAAGCTGGCCAAAGTTGATTGGAAATGACCCACAACACCATACCTACCAATCTCTAAGGGATGATGGCAGAACAGAAATGGCAAGTTTCTGGGACAAAATCAGAAGGCGTAGGGTAGATCCATCCCAAAGAAGAAGTATTCTAAAGGCACAATGACACAACTGTGGCTGACAAGGGATGTCAAGAACAATATAAAAGCAAAAGAGAAGGCAGAAAATAGAGGAAAAATTAGTGAGAAGTTAGAGGATTGGGAAGCTTGTAAAAACCAACAGAAACCAACTGAAAACCCATAAGAAGGGAAGAGATGACATATGAAAGTAAACTTGCCAAAAATATCAAAGAGGATTCCAAAAGTTTTTACAGCTATATAGAGTGAAAGAGAGGCGAGAATAGATATCAGACCATTGGAAAATGACACTGGAGAGCTGGAGAGGTAGTAATAGGGGACAAGGAAATGGCAAACAAACTCAATAAGTATTTTGTATCCACCTTCAAGTTTGAGAGTGTAGTTGCTATTACTAGGGAGAAGGTGCCTGGGAAGCTGAAAGGTTTGAAAGTAAATAAGTAACTTGGACCAGATGGACTACACCCCAAGGTTCTGTAAGAGGTAGCTGAAGAGATTGTGGAGGGTTAGTAATAATCTTTCAAGAATCACTAGATTTTGGCATGGTTCCGGAGGACAGGAAAATTACAAATGTCTCTCTGCTCTTCAAGAAGGGAAGGAGGCAGAAGAAAGGAAATTATAGACTAGTTACCCCGACTTCAGTGGTTAGGAAGATGTTGGAGTTGATTGTTAAGGATAAGGTCTCAAGGTACTTGGAAGCACATGATAAACTTAACCAAAATCAGCATGGTTTCCTTAAGGGAAAATACTGCCTGATAAATCTGTCGGAATTCTTTGAGAAAATAACAAGCAGGAGTGACAAAGGGGAATCGGTGGATGTAGTGTACTTTGATTTTCAGAAGGCCTTTGCCAAGGTGCTGCCTATGACACCGTTTAACAAGGTAAGAGCCCATGGTACTGTATTACAAGAAAGATACAAGCATGGACAGAGCATTGGCTGATTGGCTGGAGGCAAAGAATGGGATAAAGAGGGCCTTCTCTGATTGGCTGCCTGTGACTAGTGGTGTTCCACAAGGGTTGGTGTTGGGGACTGCTTCTTTTTACATTATATGTCAATGATTTGGATGATGGAATTGATGGATTTGTGGCCAAGTTTGCAGATGAGACAAAGGTAGGTAGAGGCACAGGTAATGTTGAGGAAGCTGGGAGGCTGCAGAAGGACTTAGGCAGATTGTGAGAATAGGCAAAGAAGTGACAGAAGGAATACAGTGTTAGGAAGTGTATGGTCATGCACACTGGTAGAAGGAACAAAAGTATAGACTATTTTCTAAATGTGCAGAAAATTCAAAAATCTGAGGTGCAAAGGAACTTGGGAGTCTGTGTGCAGGATTCCCCAAAGGTTAGCTTGCAGGTTGAGTCAGTAGTGAGGAAGGCAAATGCAATGTTAGTATTCTTTTTGAGAGAACTAGAATATAAAAGCAAAGATATAATGCTGAGGGATTATAAGGCACTGACCATGCCTCAGTTGGAGTATTGTGAGCAGTTTCAGACCCCTTATCTAAGGAGATGCTGACACTGGAGAGGGTTCAGAGGAGGTTCATAAGAATGATTCCAAGAATGAAAGGTTTATTGCATGAGGACCGATTGATGTCTCTGGGCCATTACCCACTGGAATTCAGAAGAAGGAGGGGTAATCTTATTGAAACCTAATGAATGTTGGAAGGCCTAGATAGAGCGTACATGAGCAGGGTGTTTCCTATGATGGGGAAGTCTAGGACCAGAGGGTATAATCTCAGAATAAAGGGACGTCCATTTAGAATGGAAATGAGGAGGAATTTCTTTAGCTAGGGGGTGAGGAAGTCATCGCCACAGGTGACTGTGGAGGCCAGGCCACTGGGCGTTTTTAAGGTGGAGGTTGATTGGCTCTTGATTAATCAAGGTATGAAAGGTTACTGGGAATGGGATTGAGAGGGAAATGAGGCCAGCTGGGATGATATGGTGGAGCAGACTCGATGGACCAGATGGCCAACTCTGCTCCTATCTCTGATGGTCTAATCAGGACTGGAAGCGAAGGGGGAAAAAGTCAGAATAAGAAGTGGGGTGGGGGAGAGGGTAAGGAGTGCAAGCTTGCAGGTGATAGTTGAAATCAGGTAAGGGGGAAGATAAGTGAGTGTGGGAAGGGAGACGAAGTGAGAGGTGGAAGGCATAATGGCTGAAGAAGGAGGAATCTAATTGTAGACCATGGGAGAAAGGGAAGGAGAATGGGCGTCAGAGGGCCATGATATAGCTTCTTCCCCTTACCTTTTCAGTCCTGCTGAAGGGTCTCAGCCCAAAACATCAGCTGTTTATTGCTCCCCACAGATGCTGCCTAACCTGCTGAGTTCTTTCAGCATTCTGTGTGTGTTACTCTGGATTTCCAGCATCTGCAGAATCTCTCTTGTGTTTATGACTTATGGTGAAAGATGCTTTCTTGTCCTTGCAGGCACCTGATACCTTCTGCACATTCATTGTGATCAACCAACCCATGTTAGTTGTTATCAGCAACTGCAGGGTTAATCGCCACAAGGAAAAGGTACACGACTGATGACAGCTCAGCAATCAGTTACCTCCCTGATTCTAACTACGAAATTGTGGACCTTCTCACGGTACAATGCTGGCTGCTGAAGTAGCTTGCCTACAGTCTGCACCTCTCAATCCTTTGCCAGGCAATATGATACACCCATTCTCCTTGGTACAAAGCATCTCCACAGGAAAGTGCACTCATGATTTGGCTGGATCAAGCAATCCATGAACAGTTTTACAAACCAAAAATGTTAGCAATTATTCAGCAGGGTAGGGGGAATCTATAAGAGAGAAACAGTTGGAATATGTCCTTACCTCAAAATAGATGAATATTTGGAACATTTCCTCTTTATATTTACAAAATTTGCACTGTTTTCCCACAGTTAGTTTTATTTACACTCAAGGTCCATTTTATTAGTTACCCCGGTGTACCTGCTCGTTAATGCAAATATCTAATCAGCCAATCATGTGGTAGTAACTCAGTTCATAAAGCATGCAAGCATTGTCTTGAGGTTCAGTTGCTGTTCAGACCAAATATCAGAATGGGGAGGAAATGTGACCTAAGTGGTTTTGACTGTGGAATGATTGTTGGTGCCAGGCAACTGAGAGAGTTTCTCAGAAACTGCTGATCTCCTGGGATTTTCACATACAATAGTCTCTAGAATTTACAGAGAATGGTGTGAAAAACAAAGTACATGCAGTGAGTAACACACATAAAAGTTGCTGGTGAACGCAGCAGGCCAGGCAGCATCTCTAGGAAGAGGTACAGTCGACGTTTCAGGCCGAGACCCTTCGTCAGGACTAACTGAAGGAAGAGTGAGTAAGGGATTTGAAAGTTGGAGGGGGAGGGGGAGATCTAAAATGATAGGAGAAAACAGGAGGGGGAGGGATGGAGCCAGGAGCTGGACAGGTGATAGGCAAAAGGGATACGAGAGGATCATGGGACAGGAGGTCCGGGAAGAAAGACGGGGGGGGGGGACCCAGAGGATGGGCAAGAGGTATATTCAGAGGGACAGAGGGAGAAAAAAGAGAGTGAGAGAAAGAATGGACAAGGGAGTCGCGTAGGGAGCGATCCCTGCGGAATGCAGGGGGTGGGGGGGAGGGAAAGATGTGCTTAGTGGTGGGATCCCGTTAGAGGTGGCGGAAGTTACGGAGAATAATATGTTGGGCCCGGAGGCTGGTGGGGTGGTAAGTGGCAGTAAGGTGCAGTGAGTGGCAGTTCTGTGGGAGACAATGTTTTGTTAATGAGAGAGGACAGAGGAGAATGGCCAGGCTGGTTCAAGCTGGCAGGAAGATAATAACAACGCATTACAACATTGGTGTGCAGAAGAGCATCTCTGAACACACAACACATTGACACTTGAAGTGAATGCGTACAGCAGCAGAAGACAAGGAACATACTCTCAGTAGCCACTTTATTAAGTACCTAAAAAAGTGGCAAATAAAGTGGTCATAAACTACCCTGAGATTAATTTTCTTGCAGGCATTCACAGGACAACAAAAATAAATAGAACCAATAAAAAACTACACTAAAAGACTGACAATCAACGTGCAAAAGAAGAAAAACAGTGTAAATACAAAACAAATAACAAGAATAAATACATAATACTGAGTACATGTATAGTAGAGTCCTTGACAGTGAGTCCAGAGGTTGTGGAATCAAATCAGTTCAGAGTTGAGGTGAGTGAAGTTATCCACGCTTGTTCAGGAGACTGATGCTTGAAGGGTAACAACTGTTTCTGAAGCCGGTGGTGTGGGACCTTCCCACGGGCTGACGGAATGTATACTGAACAAGCAGAACGCTCAGCTGCACCAGATTCTCAGCACTGAGTGAACAGTGTCTCAGACTCACCCCAATTCCATAAAACACAGGAGGAAATGTACAAGCAGGTATCAAAGAATGCCTATAACCTGCAAGGCAATCTCCATACATTAATCACGTCACTCTATCCCCACACCCTGAACAGTCGTGGAAAGCAGTCAATTCCACATCCATGTCTTGCTTGGCTGCTGGGCTCCAGCATTCATTAAGGCTCGTTAGTTAATTGGTGGCTCTTGCTTTACCATCACTTTGGGAAAGTGTGAAACGTCACATTTACTGGACGCTACGACAGCTGGCATAAACTGGAGAAAGTGTGAATATCCCCAGCAAAACCTGAACTAGGCTGCAAAGGCGGGATGTAATTCTCTGATTGTTGTAGGTGCTGGGCAAAAGGAACATGCCAAACAAGCACGAGGGGAAGGAAAAATTAAAGCAATACCTTGTCACAGATTTTCCACGGCGATCCCCATGGAGTCCAATATGCTGTTTCCTGAACAAACACCCAGGTTATTATCATTGTCCAAACTGGCTAGACCCCAGGGAGTTGACCATCTTCACCGAGGCATAAACAACACCATCAGCCCCCCCTCGTATCACCCAAATAACATATGGTACCTTAGTGAGAGTTCAGGGTCGCGAAGCACAGCACTAGACCCAGACATATTCGAACACATTCCCCCCATCACACTTTCCATAGTGATCACCAAAACACAGCTCATGGAAGAACAAACGCCCACCTCGTACACGGGAGGAGAGGAACATACCCTGCTCACCTTCTTTCTGTCGTTCTGCTTTCGCTTCTTCAAAGTGGGAAAGGCTGGCTCAAGATTCAGCAGCAGGATAAAAACATGTGACCACAGAGTCTAATTAAACAGAAGTGTTGCCGTGTGACTGAGAGGAGGGTGACACTAATAGCCATCTGTCGGGTAGTTACAGCACTCTGTCTGAATCCGACTGTCAGTATTTGGGTAGAGAGAGAGAGAGGGCGAGAGAGAGAGAGGGAGAGAGGGAGGGAGGGAGGGAGGGAGAGAGAGGGCGAGAGAGAGAGAGGGAAGGAGGGAGGGAGAGAGAGAGAGAGGGTGAGAGAGAGAGCGAGCGATGAAGAGGCAGACAGAAAGAACGAGAAGGAAGGAAGGAGAAGGGAAAGGAAGAGAGGAAGGTATAAAGTAAAAGAGTAGGGGAGATGAAGGGGAAGATGGAAAGGGCTTGAAAAAGAGGAGGGGAAAGAAAGGAGGGAGAAAGCAAGAGAGTGTAAAGAGTGAATTGGAAATATCCTTTAACCTGGCATTTTCTACGAGGTGACCTTGCGTTACAGCCTGTTTCCAATAAAATTCTAAAAATCAGTTTGCTGATCACCCTACACACATCAAAGTTGCTGGTGAACGCAGCAGGCCAAGCAGCATCTATAGGAAGAGGCGCAGTCGACGTTTCAGGCCGAGACCCTTCGTAGTCCTGACGAAGAGTCTCGGCCTGAAACGTCGACTGCGCCTCTTCCTATAGATGCTGCTTGGCCTGCTGCGTTCACCAGCAACTTTGATGTGTGTTGCTTGAATTTCCAGCATCTGCAGAATTCCTGTTGTTTGCTGATCACCCTCTCTGTCTCCCTGACTTACTTATATATTTCTCAATTCCTCACATTTTTACACATCAAGCAACAACAACATCTGAAAGCAACTCCGATCTGAATTAGTTGAATCCCAAGGTGACATTCTCAGTACCTATTAACTAAGGTAGGCTGAATTACAAGTGCTGCTCTGTTACACCTACGTAAGAGATGTGAACTATTAAATGTCGCAATACTGGCCAACAAAACAACCACTTGTATTTAAATTGCAATTTTTAACATAAATCTCTTCACAAAAGAATTACCAAACAAAATTTGATAATAATCCTGATAAGGTACCGGTGACCCCTGTTTCCATCCAGGGGGTCAGTGTGGACATGGTGGAGGATTACAATTACCTGGGGATACGAATTGACAATTAACTGGACTGGTCAAAGAACACTGAGGCTGTCTACAAGAAGGGGCAGAGCCGTCTCTATTTCCTGAGGAGCCTGAGGTCCTTTAACATCTGCCGGACGATGCTGAGGATGTTCTACGAGTCTGTGGTGGCCAGTGCTATCATGTTTGCTGTTGTGTGCTGGGGCAGCAGGCTGAGGGTAGTAGACACCAACAGAATCAACAAACTTATTCGTAAGGCCAGTGATGTTGTGGGGATGGAACTGGACTCTCTGATGGTGGTGTCTGAAAAGAGGATGCTGTCTAAGTTGCATGCCATCTTGGATAATGTCTACCATCCACTACATAATGTACTGGGTGGGCACAGGAGTACATTCAGCCAGATACTCATTCCACCAAGATGCAGCACAGAGCGTCATAGGAGGTCATTCCTGCCCGTGGCCATCAAACTTTACAACTCCTCCCTTGGAGGGTCAGACACCCTGAGCCAATAGGCTGGTCCTGGACTTATTTCCTGGCATAATTTACATATTACTATTTAACTATTTATTACTATTTTTCTATTACTATTTATTATTTCCACAACTATTACTAGTTACTAATAGTAGTATTACTATTACTATTTCTATTACTATTTATTATTTATGGTGCAACTGTAACAAAAACCAATTTCCCCCGGGATCAATAAAGTATGACAATGACTACGACTATAAGGAAGTATTCGTGACAATAATAAGGAAATATTCGTGACAATGTCCAAATGCTTGGTGAGATACATCGATTTTAAGGGGTATTTTAAAGCAAGAAAGGTGGCGAGTTTTAAGGGAACAAATTCCACAACTTGAGTTTTACACAAAATGAATTCCTGAATTTTGGGGAATGAGTTCAAAAGAGTAATGTGGGCACTGAATTTTTCAACACAAGTGTAATTATTAAAGGTTTCTAACTTTACCTAATTTTGATGAAAGGTCTTTGATTAGAAATATTAACTTAGTTTCTTATGCTTAAATTTGGAGAAAATTGAAGTAATCTTTATGATTCTACAGTTAAATTCGAACAGACCTGGAGATCTTTTATTCAACATTTTCATTTAATGTAATTTTTTTTCTCTTGGTCCTGTGACGAGAATACACATAAATTAAGATGTTTGCTGGCCTGGGCTAGCATCAGTGGCATCAGCAGTTGGTCTGCCACCTGTCCTCAGGGGAAGGAGAGATAAGGAACAATGAAGCAGCATCTGGAGATGTGTAATGAAGGGATGGGAGAGAGAGCTGTCTAGAGCGGCTCCCCCTTTGAACCCTGAACTGTTTGAAGTGATGGACAGGCGATACCCCAGCAGGGGGATAAAAAGGGACAGGTTCGCTAAGGCAACACACACACGACACCCGAGGTAACGAGACCCTGGAAGCGGTGCGCCTCTCACGAGTCGGTGGGAAGTATCGGGCCTTAAACACACAGGGTGGAAAGGTACGATCAGCGGGAACCCGGTGTGTGTCCGCCCTTGCCTGGGTGCCGGGTTCACTGCAGAGGATCGACCGCATCTGGAGGAGGGGTCACAGTCGGTGACCTCAGGTGACATCACCAAGGACCCACCCGGAAAGCTGCTTGTGAGCAATATCGCCGGTCTGTGAGTGAAGCTGTGTCTGAATGATCAGTTGTTCCCGTTCTCTCTCTCTCTCTCTCCCCCCACGTTGTCCATCGCCATGGCAACGATTACTGCAAACTGAACTACTAAACTGGACTAAACTTTGAGTCACTTTGAAATTTGGTCATTTACCCCTAGACAACGATAGAGCTTGATTGATGCTGTTATCTTAATTCTGTGCACATGTATGTTTATCATTGCCGAACTGTTGCATTTATTATCCTTTCGATTACTGTGTTGCTTGTTTCTTTAATAAAACTTTCTTAGTTCTAGTAATCCAGACTCCAACTGAGTGATCCATTTCTGCTGGTTTGGCAACCCAGTTACGGGGTACGTAACAGTCCATATTTATATTCCCTTCTTGTTTTTATAACTGTTTTTAATGGAGGTCGGGTTTGAGGCCGTGATTGTTTTAAGTTGTTTAACTCTACTTGATTCCTAGTTAGCCCATTGCTTTGCTTTGCATTTTAGATTAGTTGCACGGTGGATTTTTGGGGGGGGGGGGTTTGGGTTTTTTTTTCTCTCTTTATTGATATATATATAAATTAGTATACTATTATATATTGCTATTTTATGTTTAAATTGCACTGTTTGTATTAATTTTTTTTGTATTAATATTTCCTGTAATATATTATATTCTAACAGTGTATTAGTGCCTATATGGTTTACCTTTTGTGTACTTATTCAATAAAAAGATTTAAAAAGAAAGTTTCTTTCTCCACATCTGCTGACTGATCTGCTGAGTATTTCCAATATTTTGTTTTTATTATATTCTGTACGTTTTTGCACCCTGACGAAAACCAACCCTTTGAAACGCAAGAATGCAGAATGTGCAACCTGCCTCCTCCAGATACCATCATGAGAAACTTGTGAAGCCTATATTTCCAGAACACTTGCTTAACCCAACAGCGCAGGTGCACAGAGATGATTTTGTCACATGTCGGGAGTGGTTCCTTTAGGAGACATCACTATTCTATTATCAGTTCCCTCTTGTGGATGGATGACCAAACAACATGTAATAGTTTGTGGAGAACTAAAAGGTGTTGAAATGTGAGTGCTGTATTTGTTTGACAATTGCCCATCCCTTGGACGGCGCAATTCTGATGGCTGGTAATGGCATTACAGGAGTGAGGTCTCTTAGCATCAAATATGCCCTTCCAACCAACCTCATCAATAGCGACTTCTGATGCCTATCTGTACCAACCCCATTTGTATGCACTAGACCCACATCCCTCTACGATTCTTCTATCCAAGTACATGTCCAAAAAACAAACCGCTGGAGGAGTTTGAGCGATTAAGGCAGCATCTGTGGAGGGAAATGGACAGTTGACGTTTTGGTCTGAGACCTTTCTCTCCAGGCTCATGTCTCCATACCTGTCCAAATGCTTTTTCAATGCTGTAATTATCTCTGCCTCTACCATCTTCTCCAGTAGTTCATTCCACAAATCACCACCTTCTGTGCGGAAAAAAAACCTTGTTCCTCAGATTGTCTTTAACTTGAAAGCCTGAGACTATTCATAATTTGATAAACCAGTGTGAGTCACGCCTCAGCCTCCTATATCTATTTGCATTTTAACAAAGAGAATAATCTCTTGGGAAATGTATTTCCATAATACCACAAGATGTAAGAGCAGAATTAGGCCATTTAGCCCAATCAAGTCTGCTCCACCATTCAATCATGGCTGATTTGTTATATCTCTCAACCCCATTCTCCTGCCTTCATCCCACAACCTTTGATGCCTCTACTAATCAAGAACCTATCAATCTCTGCTTTAAATATGCCCAATGACTTGGCTTCCACAGCTGTCTGTGATATATTGATTTAATCTTTCATGCTGGCATCAGCTGTATCAAGATGACTGCAAACCAGGTGACTAGATATTTGAAGAGTTGGTTAAACTATTGAAGTGAACAAATGTCCCAGGTGCTGGGACATATTTAACCAACACTGGAAATAAGCTGCTGTATTTATGACTTTCCACAGATTTGAGATGGGGAGTTAAGCACAGTGAGCATGGGGTAAACTTGGGAAAGATGTTACAAAGTTGTGCAACTTGTGGAATCCATGATGTGCATACTGAAAAGAGAGAAAACTAAATTTAAATTAGCTATTCAGTTATTTCTCCAGCAGAAGAGATGGAGGTCCAGTAGATGCAGGGTTTATAAGATCACCCAGCCAAAACACAGTGCATGATCAACCTGGGCCCTCCGTCTACAGTGCCCATGAGAAAAAAGTTCGAAGTAAATTTATTAACAAAACGTATATGTCACCATGCACTATCTTGAGATTCTTTTCTTCCAGTCACTCACAGCAGAACAACAAAATACAATAGGATCTCTGAAAAACTACACAAAGACTGACAAACAACCAAAGAGCAAAATAAGACAACCAAGACAAACTGAGCAAGTACAATGATAGCCAGATACATGCATACGTACACACAGCATGTGTTGTAAAGTCCTTGAAATTGAGTCCACAGGTCATGGCATCAGTTCAGAGTGAAGTTATCCATGCTGGTTTAGGAACCTGATGATTAGAGGGTAATGTCTATCCTAAACCTGGTGATGTGGGACCTAAGGCTCCTGTAACTCCTTCTCAGGCCTTAGACTTAGCTTTCTCAATCCTTTTTGGAGAAAAGAGCTGACTTGATGATTGTGGCTGCAACATTTACCCAAGGTGCATAGACTCAACCTGTTATCTATAATCACAGTGTTAGGGACAGTTCACCTGAGTGCAGAACAAGAACAAGGACATGATTAAGTTCAAACAATGTTGGTCTTCATTGCTAGAGGGATTGAATTTAAGAGCAGGGAGGTTATGCTGCAATTGTATAGGGTACTGGTGAGACCGCACCTGGAGTACTGCGTGTAGTTCCAGTCTCCTTACTCGAGGAAGGGTATACTGGTTTTGGGGGTGGTACAGAGGAGGTTCACCAGGATGAGGGGGTTAGACTGTGAGGAGAGATTGAGTTGCCTGGGACTGTACTCACTGGAATTCAGAATGATGAAAGGAGATCTTATAGAAACATATAAAATTATGAAAGGGATAGATAAGATGGAGGCAGGAAAGTTGTTTCCACTGGTAGGTGAGACTAGAACTAGGGGACAGAGACGCAAGATTCAGGAGAGTAAATTTAGGATGGAGATGAGGAGGAACTGCTTTTCCCAGAGAGTGGTAGATCTGTGGAATTCTCTGCCCAATGAAGCCGTGGAGGCTACTGCAGTAAATATACTGCAAGACAAGGTTGGATAGATTTTGGGATGGTAGGGGAATTAAGGGTTATGAAGAAAAGGCAGGTAGGTGGAGGTGAGTCCATGGTTAGATCAACCATGATCTTACTGAATGGCAGAGCAGGCTCGACAGGCCAGATGGTCTACTCCTGCTCCTATTTCTTATGTTCTTATAAAAGGAAAGGTCATTATACACATGCCCAATGTGAAGAGGGTATGGAATGTTTACACTAAATGTGACCTCTATTCAACCTTCTCACACACTGAAGGAAGGACAGCATCAGTGGAAAGTGACATAAGCGCTACATTGACAGTGAGTTCAAGGGGTTGTTCAATGTCCATCACTGGAGAAGGAGTCAAGCCAACAGGAATGTGTGACACTATTGTGAGAAGTAGTGAAAGTGAAGCAAAGGTTCTTCTGTATATTCCAGACCATAGATCAAATACTGACTAGAACACACAATCCAAAGTATAGCTAAGATGATAAAGGAATTGTCTGCAGTAGTTGTATTTGACAAGTTACAAAGCTGTTTTGTAATAAACATGAAAGCTATCAAGCTATAAAAGCCAAGATTCACCCGAAGGAGAGAGACTGTACCTCCGTTTGTCACAACCTGAACTGTGCATTACAACAGGAAGTAGAAGGCTGGGCAGAGCCAAAGAGCTGAATGGATGGTATCATTGTACTGTGTCTTCTGAAATGAGCTGCTCGAGTCATTCCTGCTGTGAAGACAGTTGGCACCATTCGGGTCTGTGAAGATTTCAAATAGATAGATACCTCTTACCTCTAATGAATGGCTTGTTTGCTCAGCTAGGAAGAAATCATAACCCTGGACATACCAGCAGGTAGACAAAAGTTTTATGGAGAACCTTGTGATAACTAGCTGTCTAGGATTGTTCCAGTAGAACAGATTTCTATTAAGGATGGCATTTTCTAGAGGACAATGGATTGATCCAATGTGTCAAGATCTATCTTGGAAAGACAGAGCAGGGATACAAGGAGAATCTAAGCAATTCCAAGAAGTAAGGGAAGATGAGTACATCTTTGCTACCTGAGTGGTCTCTCTTTGAGATTGTTGCTGGAAGACCCCACACACCCAGTTGCTGGCAAGGGTAAAGGAAAGCTGGCTAAGTACCAAGAAGGAACTGAAGTTCAAGCAAAAACATGCTGGAAATATTCAGCAGGTCAGATGGAATCTGTGGAGAGGGAAACAGGTCCCTGAAAGAGCAATGACCTGAAATGTTAACTCTGCTCCTCTCCCTGTAGATATTGCCCGGCCTGCTGCCTGTTTCCAGCATTTTGATTTATTTCAGATCTCCAATATCTGCTGTTGGTGGGCAGGTCTGTAATACACACCTAGTAAAGAGACAGCACACCCACCTCCTGGTGTGAAATAGCACATTGGCAAACTATGGACACTAAATAAGGGTAAATAACAGTAACTACAGAGGGCTACGTATTAGACAGAGTAAGTTCATAGAACAAGTATTGTAGCTCTCTATACTGAGCAATCAGGTTAGCATTTTCCTTTTGGATGACAATGCTGTTGATTGACTAATTACTTCTTAACTACTAGGGCCATTTCCTGCCGTCTTTCAGCACCACTGCATAAGTTGCTGAACAAAAGTCTATATGGAAGTGGGTAGGATGCTGTGGTCTGAGAGTCGGAGTGGTTGGTGCTGAGGTCACAGCCTTTAGTTGATCCCGATCCAGTGAGGAAATTGCGGTTATCCCTGATGGCTTGCAGAACTGCTATAGTGTTATTCACTGATTGGAGAATAGATATAAGCCACCCATTGCTTTGAAAAGGGATGACAAAGCAAGATCAGAGATAAAACTATAGCAGAGTTGTACAAAAATGGTTCAGTTAAGTGTGACAAAGTGTTGTGGCTGGCACTTTGCGATTCTCGTGAACCACAGGTCTCTGCAAGGTATTTCTGGGCACCCAGAACATAACCTCTTCTCATTATTAGCATTAGGGTGGAGGTACAGGAGCTTGGGATATATATTTCTTATTGTAATTCATAGAACATTTAATGTATTGCTCTGTCCAGCTACCACATGACATACTGTACATCAGTGACAATAAACTCAATTAACTGCTTTGGATGGAACTAAGTTCTTCAATACAATCCGAATGCAGATGTGCTGATCAACGCCCAGTGGTGTGGCTCTGTGTGAGAGACCGATTCCAGCAGAATTTGCAGTATTGCTCGGACACATGGATAGTGCCATGGTCACAACCAAGTGGGTTACAACCATTACAAGATATACCACTACTCTCTTGCAGGTGTACAAACGCACTCAACATGGATGGGGAAGGGGGATGGGGGAAGGGGGATGTGAAAATGACTGGAAAATTTAGTGAACACTTAAGTGTATATATGCAATTATATAAAAATAAAAGCAAACATAGGAAAGATAAAGTACAAGAAAAATACAAGGAAAATAACAATTATATAGCCCAGTCCAACATTGGGGATTCAGAATTGTTCCACTGCTGAGAAGAACAATCCTTCTGAGGCAAATTAACTGGAACTGAATATGCCAGAAGAAATATGGAGTGTACACAGCCCATGCTACCCGACATCAAAGGCATGGGAACAAAGGGGAGACTGGTCAGTGAAAGGTGGACTGAAATAGATAAAGTTGTGACAAAGTTGTAAGTTTTTGACTGCACCACATCCAGCAGCTGAGTTACTGATTTACAGGCAGGTCTAAACGCAATTCAAATGATAGTGTTTCCCAAAGAAGGAAAGCACAAAGAACAGCATGATGCCAGGCCTCATTATCATCACTTTAACACAGTTGATGATCTCGTTGGAAGCTGGTTATGGATTGTACCCACCATAGGTTGCACTGGACTGCTTTCAGCCATGGTTTATCAGAATTTGGTATGGTCAGACTTTCCCAGGAACTGATACAAATGGCATCTGTGATGGCAGCATTGACCAGTGAGATGGTCACCGCACACAAGCACTGAGCAGAGTGCGAACTGAAGTGATGGCTTTTCGGATGGCGGCCTTGCCTTGGACTACTGGCTCACAGAGAAAGAGGCATCTGTGCTGCAACTACATCCCCGATGAGTCTGAGAACGTTACTTACCTGGCTGATTATATCCAGCAGTCAGCAAATAAGACCAAAAAAGTAGGGTGCTAGCTCCATACTATTACACCCCAGGGGGATGTTGGTGGTCTTTTGGGGCATTAGGAGGCTGGTGGATGACTGTATTATGCTCCATGATGACAGGTGGGCTGATTGTTCTGGGTATTATTGTGTTATGTTTTGTGTGTAGTATAGCGGGCCGAGGCAGGGGGTTATACTAGCCTGTGTGCTGAGTGTCATGGTATTGTGGCTTTCGAAGGGCGGGATGTTGAACTGTGTCTTAACTACCTACTCATTGAAAGCCACTCCCTCTTGGGAGCACTGCATCCCCTTCTACTATCTCCCACTTATCTGACAACATCACAACACCAGCAAAGTTTAAAGCAAGCGCATGGTAACCATCCGGCATCTTTTCCACTCAGGTCGCTGTGAACCAGGTAGACAAGGGAACAACAGACAGAGCGGATGTGCTGAAGTGCAGACAGCCCAGATGCACACTGGAGTTCTGTATTTTCCATTGTGTAAATGCACACTGGAGTTCTGTATTTTCCATTGTGTAAATGCACACTGGAGTTCTGTATTTTCCATTGTGTAAATGCACACTGGAGTTCTGTATTTTCCATTGTGTAAATGCACACTGGAGTTACGTATTTTCCATGGTGTAAATGCACACTGGAGTTCTGTATTTTCCATTGTGTAAATGCACACTGGAGTTCTGTATTTTCCATGGTGTAAATGCACACTGGAGTTCTGTATTTTCCATGGTGTAAATGCACACTGGAGTTCTGTATTTTCCATGGTGTAAATGCACACTGGAGTTCTGTATTTTCCATTGTGTAAATGCACACTGGAGTTCTGTATTTTCCATTGTGTAAATGCACACTGGAGTTCTGTATTTTCCATTGTGTAAATGCACACTGGAGTTACGTATTTTCCATTGTGTAAATGCACACTGGAATTCTGTATTTTCCATTGTGTAAATGCACACTGGAATTCTGTATTTTCCATTGTGTAAATGCACACTGGAGTTACGTATTTTCCATGGTGTAAATGCACACTGGAGTTCTGTATTTTCCATTGTGTAAATGCACACTGGAGTTCTGTATTTTCCATGGTGTAAATGCACACTGGAGTTCTGTATTTTCCATTGTGTAAATGCACACTGGAGTTCTGTATTTTCCATGGTGTAAATGCACACCGGAGTTCTGTATTTTCCATGGCGTAAATGCACACTGGAGTTACGTATTTTCCATGGTGTAAATGCACACTGGATTTACGTATTTTCCATGGTGTAAATGCACACTGGAGTTCTGTATTTTCCATGGTGTAAATGCACACTGGAGTTCTGTATTTTCCATTGTGTAAATGCACACTGGAGTTCTGTATTTTCCATGGTGTAAATGCACACTGGAGTTCTGTATTTTCCATTGTGTAAATGCACACTGGAGTTACGTATTTTCCATTGTGTAAATGCACACTGGAGTTCTGTATTTTCCATTGTGTAAATGCACACTGGAGTTCTGTATTTTCCATTGTGTAAATGCACACTGGAGTTCTGTATTTTCCATTGTGTAAATGCACACTGGAGTTACGTATTTTCCATGGTGTAAATGCACACTGGAGTTCTGTATTTTCCATTGTGTAAATGCACACTGGAGTTCTGTATTTTCCATGGTGTAAATGCACACTGGAGTTCTGTATTTTCCATGGTGTAAATGCACACTGGAGTTCTGTATTTTCCATGGTGTAAATGCACACTGGAGTTCTGTATTTTCCATGGTGTAAATGCACACTGGAGTTCTGTATTTTCCATGGTGTAAATGCACACTGGAGTTACGTATTTTCCATGGTGTAAATGCACACTGGAGTTCTGTATTTTCCATTGTGTAAATGCACACTGGAGTTCTGTATTTTCCATTGTGTAAATGCACACTGGAGTTCTGTATTTTCCATTGTGTAAATGCACACTGGAATTCTGTATTTTCCATTGTGTAAATGCACACTGGAATTCTGTATTTTCCATTGTGTAAATGCACACTGGAGTTACGTATTTTCCATGGTGTAAATGCACACTGGAGTTCTGTATTTTCCATTGTGTAAATGCACACTGGAGTTCTGTATTTTCCATGGTGTAAATGCACACTGGAGTTCTGTATTTTCCATTGTGTAAATGCACACTGGAGTTCTGTATTTTCCATGGTGTAAATGCACACCGGAGTTCTGTATTTTCCATGGCGTAAATGCACACTGGAGTTCTGTATTTTCCATTGTGTAAATGCACACTGGAGTTCTGTATTTTCCATTGTGTAAATGCACACTGGAGTTCTGTATTTTCCATTGTGTAAATGCACACTGGAGTTACGTATTTTCCATGGTGTAAATGCACACTGGAGTTCTGTATTTTCCATGGTGTAAATGCACACTGGAGTTCTGTATTTTCCATGGTGTAAATGCACACTGGAGTTCTGTATTTTCCATGGTGTAAATGCACACTGGAGTTCTGTATTTTCCATGGTGTAAATGCACACTGGAGTTACGTATTTTCCATGGTGTAAATGCACACTGGAGTTCTGTATTTTCCATGGTGTAAATGCACACTGGAGTTACGTATTTTCCATGGTGTAAATGCACTCTGGAGTTCTGTATTTTCCATGGTGTAAATGCACACTGGAGTTCCGTATTTTCCATGGTGTAAATGCACACTGGAGTTACGTATTTTCCATGGTGTAAATGCACACTGGAGTTCTGTATTTTCCATGGTGTAAATGCACACTGGAGTTCTGTATTTTCCATGGTGTAAATGCACACTGGAGTTCTGTAGTTTCCATGGTGTAAATGCACACTGGAGTTCTGTATTTTCCATGGTGTAAATGCACACTGGAGTTCTGTAGTTTCCATGGTGTAAATGCACACTGGAGTTCTGTATTTTCCATGGTGTAAATGCACACTGGAGTTCTGTATTTTCCATGGTGTAAATGCACACTGGAGTTACGTATTTTCCATTGTGTGTATGTTCAGTGTCTGTTTTGTCCTGCCACTTCAGGTACTCAGTTTGGATAAGTACTGTATCTGTAGCCGAATTTAGACTAAAAGGTTTACTAAATAGTTTGTGTCTGTTTTATCTTATAAATAAATAGCTAACCTACTTACTGTCAGTGAGTGTTTCTGTCCCCACTCACCGAACCCGTGAACCTGATTTCCCACAATGTGCCCATAACCTGTTAATGTCAAGAGTTGAGAATGAGCCAGTCTGACACTGTGGAGAGGAAGCAAACTTTTCAATGGGTTCTATGAGTCATCTGGTCTTTTAAAACCCATCTCAGCAGTCAATTCTACCAATACAACCAGCAGTCTCTTCCATCATTCCATCATTCCAACACACCTGGCGAAATGGTTTCTGGTTCTCCTCCTACAAGGACTTTCTGGACTTGTTAGCTATTCTTGCCTGAATAAGAAGGTGGGGGGTGGGGTTCAAGACCCACCCCACAAAGTTGAGTACATTAGCTTTGCTGCTAGTTCAGTTTATACAATCCCATGGGACGGCTGTACCTCCGGCCCTGCACCCTTTCTATGTCTAATTCCTGAAACTGCCCAGGCAAGAGTACTTTGCTAAAAGCTCCACAAGAAAGATTGATACTTCAATGGTAATCACGATGGGCAAGAAATGATGCCTCTACCATTGTTGATTATGTTCTGTAAATGACACCCTTTCCCTAGTCCTCAAGTGGGAGAACCATATCTCTTTCACTAACATAAACACTCGGCAGAGGGTGTACTGTATTTTTTGCAGCAGTTGGTAAAATTCCATCCTCTCCAGAATGTACTTGAGCAATTCTATACTGCTGACGTAAAGAGCATCCTCACCTCAGCTATTACTGTCTGGTTTGGTTCAGCATCCTCTCACAATAGGGAAAACTACAGCGAACTGTCAGGACAGTGGAAAAGGTCATTGGCTACGGTCTACCATCACTGCAGGACTTGTATGTGTCCAGGACAAAGAAGAGGGCAGGAAAACTCATTGCAGACACTACGCACCCTGCAACCCGTCTTTTCCAAAAGCTCCCTTCTGGAAAGTGCTACAGGGCTATTAAAACAAAAACTTCATGCTAATTTAAAAGTTTCTTCCCCCAGCCAGTTAATCTGATCAACCATTCTAGTTAGCTCCCCCAAACCCCCTCTATCTATTAACCCCCATCACGGCACTGTACTGTATATAATAATCCTGTTTACATTGTAAATACATGCATGTATTTATGCACATTTTATTCCATATCCATACCTTAATCTCTAACTTTATTTTCTATACAATTCTTTACTCTTATAATTGTTGAACATTGTTGTATTTTGTTACATGTTGCACCAAAATACCACAACAAATCGCTAATACATGTAAATGTACATGGCAAATGAAGTTGAACCCTGATTCTTGATCCTAAAATAGGTTCTGTGTACCTTCAGATTTGCAGCCAGATATTCCAAAGCACGATCCTGTGGCATTATTTGTGGTAGTGCAGTGGAGCATCCTGTAGAGCTGTAGCATCTCATCTTCAGTGACCTGCGTTCAATCCTCACCTCTGATGCTGCATGTGCCTACTGCTGCTGCCTCTTCCACTGCCGTCTCCCTTCAACCAACCACTATCACACTCCTGTTTGTGGATCTTAGTGTAAATAAAACTGTCTGCCTTGCTTTCTACATTCAAGATGGCGCCATTAGGTGGGAACCATAAAATATTTATCTTTAGGACTACTACAGCTGAAATCCACAGTCTCAGCCGTGGGTACTTCAGTAAACAGCATTGTTTTAAGATGCTTAAAAACAATCTATTGATACACAAAATTGATGAGCCTCAAATGGCAGACTCGGGTTGCGACTGCCGTTCCCCTTTAAGAAAGCTGAAGTGGGGATGCCGCGCCGGCCTACAAGTTCAATTGAAAAGCAGAAGAGGCTTTAGAATTCCACCCCTGACTATCCTGCTGGCCAATATACAGTCTCTGGAAAATAAAAATGAAGACCTCAGAGCAAGACAGAGGGACAGCAAGGACTGCTGTGTACTTTGCTTCATGGAAACATGGCTCACGCCTGCCATTTCAGACACAGCTGTCCTGTGGATGGCAACACTTACAGTACGCTGGATGAACTCAGCAGGTTGGGCAGCATCAGTGGAAACGATGAGTCAACGTGGATGGTGTGGCTTATCCTACCTGTCCAAAATCGCTTTATCGTGGTTGGTTAGTTTAGAACCTGCAGCTGCTTTCCCACTGGTTAGCAGCCAGTTTCAAATATCCTGGGTGTAAAATAGCACGTGAAGAGGCTTGCTCTCTCTTCCTTTGTTTAAGGCAAGCGGTGCACATAACCATTGGGAAGGCATGCGCTGCGCGCACTTTTAACTAAGTATGTTTGTTGAATATTTTGCTTTGTAGCTTCCATAACTTGGGGAAAATGAATGTTTAGTCTAAGTTTTACTGTTTGTAAATAAATGATTAATATACTTACTTGCAGTAAGTGTTTTCTGTCTCAATCACCAGACCCGCAAACCTGATTCAACATCACATTTTGGCACTGTGGCATGCAGGGTCTGGCTTTTTGAGCAGAAATGTATTTCTTAAAAGGTTATTTAAAGGAGAGGACTCCCCGTATGAGCGATGCAGAATCCCATGGTGAACAGATAACAGTGTAGGCTTCGGAAGTCTTGCTAGCCTACTGATGGGTTATGGAATGTCAGTAGCTGGTCAGACCAGTTAGATTTCACAGGGTTGATATGGGACACCGCATTGTTTCCAAACTGAAATTGTTGGGTTTTCCCAGGAGGAAGGAGAGCCAGCGGGATGCTTTCTGGCTGTCTGCAGTGATCATAAGGCATCAGTATACAATGATAGCGAATCTTAAGAATAAACTTGGAAACGTCAGTCAGTGCTGTATTATTCTGAGACAATAACCATTGACAGCCCAGACTTGAGCTACAAAGTTAGAGGATAAGAATATAGAGATAGCTTGACAGCTAATGAAGCTACAGCACTTAGATGCCACGCGCCAAGCAGGTTGGCATCCTGACCCTGTTAAGGTTCGAGCCAAGATGAGGCGGGGTGATGATCCTACTGTGGGGCTGGGGGTGGGGATATCTTGCTGGATGATGAAAATGAAGGAGAGAGAGTAGCATGGACCCTTTGGTTTAATCTTGAAATAATCACCCTTTCCCCTGCAAATCGGAAACAGTGCAGGCCAGGCCGGTGATCACACGCTCCGCACGCGCCATCGGGGCATCAGTTCATGGCTTCTTCCTCTGAGGGCTGAGCGAGGGGAAGGAGGATCAGGAATGTGTGGGGAATGGTAAAATGGATCTCTTCAAGATAACAGAGGTCAGAGAATTCTCTGCTAAGGAATTAGTGAGTTTAGGGGATAGGTACAGACAAAAGACTGGGTAGTGTTTGGCCACATGGTTATTGAGGATATGGATGAGAAGGGTACTGGAGTGATCATATCCAACAGAGAGGTGGGTGCCTTAGGGAGCCTATCAACCCAACATGTGATCAATAACGCCCTAAAGATGCTGCTTGCTTCCCCCCCCCCCGCCCGCGAGCATAGAGTATCACTATGGGATCAGGTAACAGCTGCTGTTAAATTCAAGCATTATTCTCTTACTAAATGGAACTTAAAACCCCTAGCAGAATGGAGCACAGCAGAAGGCGTACTAAAAGTTCTACACGAGTGGTCTCTTATCACAGAATCACACTGCAATAGTGGTAGCTCACCAGAGGATGTGGAATTTACTTCTGGAATGATAGGACATGTGTTTACGACGGTGGCTTCTCCGATAAAAGGGACTTTAACAGCACCAGCTGTTGGTCATCCTATAATTATAGTGATTCAATGATTACAAGGTTTAGAGTATGTAGATGAGGGTGCACATAGCCAGGTAGAAATTAGATAAGCAGACTGCAAGGTCATGTTTTTAGTGTTGCTCAAAGCTGGGGTCCCGGAGGAGCAGGTAAATGGGGTTCCCAGCCCACCTCTATGCAATGTGGAGGAAAGTACTGTCAGTAGAAGCAAGGAAGGGAGACTGTTGAGGGGAAGGGTCATTCTTCCTCTCCCGATAAGGACTCCTTTTGTCCTCTATCAGATGCCTTGCATTCCATTCAGGGTTCCCTACAAAGAACCTTGGCTAATGCTCAGAGGCAGTGGGGATCAGGAGGTGGCTAGAACGTTCCTCTCTTTTTGCACTAGAGACATGGGGTCATGGAGAAGTACAGCACAAGAACAGACCCTTCACCTCATCTAGTCCATGCTGAAACAATTTAAACAGCCTATTCCCATCAACCTGCACACGGACCATAGCCTTCCATACCCCTACCATCCATGTATCTATCCAAACTTCTCTTAAATGTTGAAATTGAGCTCACATGAACCACCTGTGCTAGCAGCTCATTCCAACTCTCACGACCCTCTGAGTGAAGAAGTTGCCTCTCATGTTGCCCTTAAACTTTTCACCTTTCACCCTTAGCCCATGACCTCTAGTTGTAATCCCACCCAACCGCATTGGAAAAAGCCTGCTTGCATTAACCGTATCTATACCCCTCATAATTTTGTATACCTCTAAAAGATCTCCTCTCAATCTTCTACGTTCTAAGTAATAAAATTCTAACCTATTTAATTTTTCCTTGTATCTCAGGTCCTCCAGATCCAGCAACATCTTTGTAAATTTTCTCTGTACTCTTCCAGCTTTGTTTACATCTTTCCTGCAGGGAAAGGACCAAAACTACACACAATTCTCCAAATTAGGCCTCACCAACATTTTATACAACTTCACCATAACATCCCATCTCTTGTACTCAATATGTACATTGATTTATGAATGCCAATGTACCAAAAGCTTTCTTTATGACCTTATCTACCTGCGACACCATGTTCGCCGAATTATGGACCTGTATTCCCAGATCCCGTTGTTCTACCACACTCCTCAGTGCCATACCCTGGCTGGTCCTACTGAAGTGCAAAACCTCGCACTTGTCTGCATTAAATTCCATCTGTCATTTTTCAGTCTATTTTTCCAGCTGATTCAGATCCCTCTCAAGCCATGATACTTTCCTCACTGTTCATTACACCCACAATCTTGGTGTCATCCACAAATTTGCTGATCCACAAATTGCCAGTCAGAGAGGAACCATCTACCACCACTCTCTGGCTTCTCCCACAAAGCCAAAGTCTAATCCAATTTACTATCTCACCTTGAATGCTAAGCGAATGAAGCTTTTTGACAAGCCTCCCATGTGGGACCTAGTCAAATGCCTTGCTAAGGTCCATGTAGACAACAACCACTGCCTTGTCTTCATCCATTTCCTCAAAAAGCTCTGTAAGATTGGTTAGAGATGACCTACCATTCGCGGAGCCATGCTGACTATCCTTAATCAGTCCACGTCTATCCAAATACTTATATATTCAGTCCTTTAGAATACCTTCCAATAACTTTCCCACAAATGATGTCAGACTCACCAGCCTATAATTTCCTGGTTTATGTTTAGAGCCTTTTATCCTCTGGTACTGCACCTGTTGCTAAAGATGATTTAAGTATCTCTGCTAGGGTCCCAACAATTTCTGCATGTTTCCCACAGGGTCTGAGGGAACACTTGGACAGGCCCTGGGCACTTATCTTCCCTGATTTGCATCGGAATAGTAAACACCTCCTCCTCTGTCATTTGTACAGGGTCCACGAAGTTGATGCTGCTTTGCCTCACTTCCATAGACTCTGTATCTGTCTCCTGCGTAAATACAGATACAAAAAAAATTACTTAAGATAACCCCCAACTGTTTAGGCTCCACACGTGGCTTACCACTCTGGTCTTCAAGAGGACCAATTTTGTCCCTTGCAATCCTTTTGCTCTTAACATATCTGTAGAATCCCTTAGGATTCTCCTTCAAGTTGCCTGCTGAAGCAACTTCATGCCTTCCTTTAGCCTTCCTAATTCCTTTCTTAAATGTTATCTTGCATTTCTTATTCTCCATAAGATCCTCATTTGCTCCTCCCTGCCTATATCTGCAATGGACCTCTTAACCAGAGCCTCAATATCTCTGGAGAAGATGGCGGCGCGACACAGCTTGCAGCGGCCACTCCGGTGGTGATGTCTGTTATCTGTTAAGTAGGATGCCGTGCACAATCCTGATTTGATGGAGGCAGACATGAGAGAACGGAGGAACATCTGGTGAAACTTCTGAAATGCCTGTTTCACTGCCGCTGCTACTGTTTGATCCGCAGTCTCCGGAGGGGAAGGTCCCAAGTCCTCGGCTTTGCTTGTTGCTTGGCGGCCGGGGCGCGGTCAAAGCGCTCGGCAGAGATGGTGCTCGGTGCTTGGTGTCGGAGGGCTGGTCAGAGGCTCGAAGTTTTCAGACGGACTCAGAGTCAGCTGCAGTCGGGTGCTTCCAATGCATCGACAAGTTTGCGGCACTTCCATCTGCGTGAGATGATGGGGCTATTGGGACTTAAGACTTTTTTTACCGTGCCCATGGTCTGCTCTTTATCAAATTACGGTATTGTTTTGCACTGTTGTAACTATATGTTATAATTATGTGGTTTTGTCAGTTTTAGTCCTGGTTTGTCCTGTGTTTCCGTGATATCCTTCTGGAGGAACATTGTATAATTTTTTAATGCATGCATTTCTAAATGATAATAAACAAGGACTGAGTGTCCTCATAATCTAAAAAAAAACCTCTGAAAAACCAAGGTTCCCCACACTTATTATCTTTACCTTTTATTCTGACAGGCACAGACAAGCTTTGTACTCTCAGCATTTCAGTTTTGAAGACCTCCCACTTACCAAGTACACCTTTGCCAGAAATCAGCCTGTCCCGATCCACACTTGCCAGATCATATTGATATCATCAAATTGGCCTTTCTCCAATTCAGAATCTCAACCTGTGGATCAGACCTATGTTTTTCCATATTTAATTTGAAACTAATGGCACTGCAGTTACTAGATGCAAAGTGTTCCCTACACAAACTTCCGTCACCCGCCCAGGGCATGCCCTTTTCTCACGGTTACCATCAGGTAGGAGGTACAGGAGCTGGAAGGCACACACTCAGCAATTCAGGAACAGCTTCTTCCCCTCTGCCATCTGATTCCTAAATGGACATTGAATCTTTGAACACTACCTTACTTTTTTTTAATATACAATATTTTTGTTTTTGCACGTTTAAAAAATCTATTCAATATACGTAATTGATTGATTTATTATTATTACATATTTTTTCTCTCTGCTAGGTTATGTATTCCATTGAAATGCTGCTGCTAAGTTAACAAATTTCATGTCACATGCTGGTTTTAATAAACCTGATTCTGATTCATTCCCTAGTAGCAGATCCAGTATCACACGCTCTCCTGTTGGGACTTATACGTACTGATGAAGGAAACTTTTCTGAGCACATTTGACAAACTCTATCCTATCTAGTCCTTTTACGGCAAACAACAGGAATTCTGCAGATGCTGGAAATTCAAGCAACACCTTGAACCCGTCCTATCCACAAACTTGTCCAAAGGCCTTTTAAACATTGTAATTATGGTGCCTTTACCACTTCCTCAGGCAGCTGATTTCATACACCCACACTAGCTTCTACGAGAAAAAACTTCCCCTCAGGTCCCTTTAAGTCATTCCCCTCTCATCTCAAACCAAAACCCTCTCGGGTTTAGAGTCCCCTAACCTGGGAAAACAACTGAGACAATCCTCTAATCAACACCTTGCAACCTCCTTTGCTCCATGTAGAATAGTCCTAGCCTAGCCAGTCTCTTCTTAACACTCAAGCCCTGCAGTCCTGGCAACACCTTTTCTGCAACCTTTCCAGAAGAAAGGCATCTCTCTTGTAACTGGACAAGCAGAACTACACACAATATTCCACTGAGATGCACTAGGCACCTAGAGATGATGGTGACATTTAGAAAAACTAAAAGTGTCTTTTCAGCAAAAACATGCCGGAAAAACACAGTAACTCAATCAGCACCGAGGAAGTTCATTAGCAGTTTGTTCCAGCGAAGGGAGCACCCGGTAGCATAGCGGTTAATGTACAGCCATTACAGCACCAGTGACTGTGCTTCAATTCCAGCCACTGTCTGTAAGGAGTTTGTACACTCCCTCCAGCTGTGCCAATCCCCTCACACATGCTCTATCCCTAAGGGCCCGTTACTGTGATATATCTCTAAGTAAGTAAAAAAAGACAAAAGAAGTACACATCATGCTGTATAGAAATAAGAGACTTCAAACATGAATATCTTTCCAGTCTTCACTGAACTTTGAAGTCCCTCTCCAGCATCTTCCCTTTGCCAGTTAACTGAGAGATAATAGATTTTTAAAAAACAACTTTGGCATCACTCTGCTCCAGGGTTAATGACCATTTGTCACCTGAATTACTAGATATAGCAGCTGTTCGATGGCTATCCCAGCCCCTATTAAGACTCACAAAATTAGCCCCGCTTGACATATCAGGTAGATTATCACTTTCTCAGATTTATGTCCCAATAAGGGAAAATAATCAGTGAACTTAATGATTTTTCCAAAGCATAAACTGCCATCAAGCACACTAGAGGGTCACTAAGGGCTGATAAAAATACATTCATATCAACCGCTGAGCTCTGAGAGTAACACTACCATATGGTGCTACTCTCCAGTGACAGAAGGGGAAATGATTATTCCAGGCTGTAGCATGGCACCAAAGGTCATCCCCCATGTGGCTAGTCTGCCACTACCACTCATCATCACTGGGCCAGTCCTGGAACTCCCACCTAAGCACACTGTGAAGCACCTTCACTCTATACTCCAACTTCATCCCATATCAGATTCCATCTTCTGTAGCCCTTTGTTGCCTCCACGAGTCACCGCCCAGCCTCTATCATTATTTCCACTCTCCCCTCTTCCATCTGCCTGTCACTCCTCCTCACCATCGCTTGCCAGCTCTTCAACCACCCTCATCCCTCACTTCTTTACTTTCCCTCCATCTTTCAGTCCTGACGAAAGGTCTTGAACTAAAACTGTTAATTTCCCTCCACAGATGCAGCCTGACCCAGTACTTTGCTCTGCACTCCAGATTCCAGCATGTGCAGTGTCTTGTGTCTAAATAAATATATATGTTGCACTCAATACCTGCATTTTTAATCAGAAATATCGCACAGTAACAGGTGCTTTTGGCCTACGAGCCTGTGCTGCCCAATTATACCCATATGACCAGTTAATCTACGTCTTTGGAATGTGGGAGGAAACCAGAGCACCCGGAGGAATCTCTGTGGTCATGGGAAGAACGTAAAAACTCTTTACAGACAACAGCTGATGCTAATAGTATTTCGCTAATCACAATGCTACCATACTGCCCATAATAATTTTTTTTTACAGAAATGCCCTCCAGGAAACAGGTATTGAAGGAATGAGGGAGAAGCACTTTCATATGTGTGTGTATAGTGAATTAAGAAGTAGCTGGTAGAGCTCAGTCCTGCTGCTCCATTTGTCAGGAAGGATGAACCACTCACTCACAGCTTCCCCTATCACCAGCTTCCTTTCCTCACTCAACTGAAATACCCACACGTGGCTCTGCCCTAATCCCATATTTCCTTGCAACACTCCAGGCCACGCAAGCTCTCAGAACAATTCTGTGTCCCCACTTGTTTCCCTGTGATCTGTTGTCACTTGCCCATCAAGACCCCCTTGATTTTCCATTGACCCCCACCACCACCAGGGGTACTTTCCATCAGCTAATTCTCTCATTAACCAGCCTTGTGGAGTAGTTAAAAGATCAGCACAGTACCGTGGGCCATAGGGCCCATACAGAGCTATGTTCGGGATGTGGGAGGAAAGCAGAGCATGTGGGCGGGGGGGGGGGACTCATTGGGGTCACTAGAACTGCATCCACACTCCATACAGATAGTAGCAGTACTGAAGGTAGGTCGTTGGAGAGGTCAGTAAGCAGCACTAACTGAATATGAAGACAACAGATCTCGAACCTTCGGGGTCAGATTATTTCGTATTCCGTTGCTTTGAGGAAGAAACAGAAGCAGGAGGAGATGGCAATTGTGGACAAGATTAAAGAAATTGATAAGAAATATGTTATGGCTCCTTCTGAGGAGCTATACAAACAAAGAACTGAACTTCAATTGGAACACAGTTTACTACTCTCGTCCTCGATTGTAAACCAATTAAAGAAAACAAGAAGTGATTTTTATGTTCACAGTGATAAAATTGGCAAGCTGCTGGCTAATCAATTGAAATCTAATTATGTTAAATCTCAAATCAATCAGATTTATAACCAAAATGATCGATTGATATTGGATCATGTGGGGATTAATCAAACCTTTTGTGATTTTTATTCTTCTTTATATCAATCAGAGTCTCCTCGAGATTCTAAATATATGAATGATTTTTTAGATAAGTTAGACTTTCCTCAGATTTCACAGGATATGTCTTCTTTATTAGATACTTCCATTACAATGGATGAGATTAAGAATGTTATTTTTTCTGTGAATCTGGAGAAAGCTCCTGGCCGTGATGGGTTTACCGTTGAATTTTATAAATGTTTTGCTTCTTTATTGATTCCTTGGCTCTATAAGGTTTTTGAGGCTTCTTTGAAACTTGGTAAACTTCCGGAATCTTTTAATAGAGCATCAATTTCTTTAATACTAAAGAAGGATAAAGACCCTGCTCAATGTGCATCTTATAGACCAATATCTTTATTAAATGTTGATTCTAAAGTTTTTTCTAAGTTATTAGCAAATAGACTAGAAAAAGTACTTCCTTCTATTATTTCGGAAGACCAAACGGGTTTTATTAAAGGTCGTTACTCTTTTTATAATATTCGTACATTGTTAAATATCGTTTATACTCCCTCACAAAATGTTCCTGAGTGTGTTATTTCTTTAGATGCCGAGAAAGCTTTTGATAGAGTAGAATGGCCTTATTTATTTAAGGTGCTTGAAATGTTTAATTTTAGCCTGAAATTTATATCCTGGATTAAACTGTTATATCACTCCCCTGTAGCCTCGGTTCGTACTAACTCTTTAAACTCACCTTTTTTTCCTCTCTTTCGTGGTACTCGACAAGGCTGTCCTCTTAGTCCCCTATTATTTGATATTGTATTAGAACCTCTTGCAATTGCTATTCGAGAATCTTTAAATATTACTGGGATAACTCGGGGATTAAAGTCCCATAAATTATCACTCTATGCTGATGATTTACTTTTATATATTTCTAATCCTGAGAGATCTATTCCTGCTGTTTTAGAGTTATTAGCACAATTTGGTCTTTTCTCAGGTTATAAATTAAATCTTAGTAAGAGTGAACTTTTTCCGATTAATAAACATCTTCCCTTATATTATAAATTTCCATTTAAATTGATTAATAATTACCTTTCATATCTTGGGATTAAAATTACTTGTAAACATAAAGATTTATTTAAGACTAACTTTTTACCATTAATAGACCATATTACTCAACTTTCATCTAAATGGTTTCCTTTATATTTAACTTTGATTGGTCGCATTAATGCAGTTAAGATGTTTTTTTTGCCAAAATTTTTATATGTGTTTCAGGCATTACCAATTTTCGTTCCTAAATCTTTTTTTGATAAAGTCGACTCTAAAATTTCTTCATTTATTTGGCAGAATAAGAATCCGAGACTGGGTAAAATACATTTACAGAAAGCTAAGAGAGATGGAGGTTTAGCATTACCTAACTTTAGATTTTATTATTGGGCTATTAATATTCGACATATGAAATTTTGGTTACTTGACCGGGATATACTATCTATTCCTAAATGGGTAGCATTGGAATTACAATCTGTTCAGGGTTATACACTTGGTTCTATTTTAGGTTCATCTCTTCCTTTTGATTCGAAACGCCTTAAGCAGGTCTCTAACCCGATCGTTAAATATGCTTTGCGTATTTGGTTTCAATTCAGAAAATTTTTTGATCTTAATCAATTCGGGTTAGCGATTCCTATTTTAGGTAACATATTTTTTCCTCCCTCTTTTACGGATCGCGCTTTTCAAACTTGGAAGACTAAGGGTATTTTACGGTTTTTGGATTTATTCTTAGATGGTTCCCTTATGTCTTTTGAACAATTATCTAATAAATATAACCTATCAAGAATACATTTTTTTAGATATTTACAAGTTAGAAATTTTCTAAGTACTATACTTCCTTCCTTTCCAATGCTTCCTCCTATATATATTTTAGATTCGATAATTAACCTTATCCATGTCAGAAAGGTGCATCGGCTATGATTTATAATATTATTATGAAACTTAGGAAAGCTCCATTGGATAAGATTAGGGTAGATTGGGAACAGGAATTGGGGCTTACCATTTCTGTGGATGATTGGGGGCAGATTTTACAATTAGTTAATACTTCCTCTATTTGTGCTAAACATTCCCTAATTCAATTTAAAGTGGTGCATAGAGCACATATGTCCAAAGATAAGTTAGCGCGTTTTTACTCGTATATTAATCCTTTCTGTGATAGATGTTCGGGGCAGATAGCCTCTTTAACTCATATGTTTTGGTCTTGCCCTACTTTGGAAACTTTTTGGAGAGATATTTTCAATATTATTTCTAAGGTATTAAATATAGATATCTCTCCTCACCCTATTACTGCTATCTTTGGACTACCTAAAATTTCTAGTAATCTTTCCCCTTCAGCCCGTAGAATGATTGCATTTCTTACTTTAATGGCGAAAAGATGTATTTTACAACATTGGAAAGAGCTTAATGCTCCAACTACCTTTTTTTGGTTTTCTCAGACGATTTTATGTTTGAATCTGGAGAAAATTAGAAGTAACCTTTATGATTCTTCATTTAAATTTGAACAGATTTGGGGACCTTTTATTCGATATTTTCATTTAATGTAATATTTACCCTTCTTGTTTTTTTTTCACTGTTTTAATGGAGGTCGGGATTGAGGACGTGATTTTAAGTTTAACTCTGTTTGGTTTCAAGTTAGCCCATTGCTTTGCTTTGCTTTAGTTAGTTGCACGGTGGGTTTTTTTTTTGGGGTTTTTTTTTTCTTTTTTTCCATTGATATATATAAAATCTAGTATACTATTATGTTATCTTGGTTTCTTATGCTTAAATTACATTGTTTGTAGTATTTTCTTTTTGGTATTGTTATCTTTTGGAATTTTATTATACTTGAACATTGTATTAATGTTTATATGGCTTACCTTTTTTGTATACTTACTCAATAAAAAGATTTAAAAAGAAAGAAAGAAAGATCTCGAACCATAAACACAGGAAAGTCTGCAGATGCTGGAGGAACTCAGCAGGTCAGGCAACGTCTATGGAAATGAATGGGCCAAGACTGTTCCTCAAGATATTTGAACCATAACAGATCCAAGCGGTATGGGGAGAGAGCAGGAAAGTGGTGTTGAATCCGAAATGGATCAGTCACGATATTACTGAATGGTTCAGCCTTCTCAAAGGGCCAACTGCTTCGATTTCTTATGTCCTCATCCTTAAGTTTCCATTCCACCACTGGATCCCAGTCACATTGAGTTAGCTCAATGAAATGGAGCTTGTGTGCCACTCATCCACATGTCATCACACTTACCTCTTCGAGGATTGTCACCTTGTCATGGAGCCGAAGCTTGAGTTCATGAGATCCCAAGGGTGTTGCCATCCGGAGTTCAGCCATCTGACACTTAGCTCCTTGTCGGATTACCAATGGCAGTAAGGTCAAAGGGGAGGTTCTAGACAAACAGTGATCCAACCAAGACCTCAACGGTGGAGCTGGCAGAGGATGATGACACATCACAATGGCAGAGAGGGTGGAGGAAGGCTGCTGCAGTGAAGGGTCCCTGGTCGTCTGGATCCTGACCCCGATCTGTCAAGCACCATGTGGTGCCTATCCGTGCATCCACCTCCCCACGTTCAACAAAGTCGCACACAGGCACTCTCCTTTAAGAGACCCACCCTACCACCCCAGGTTATGTCCTGTAGATTATGTGGATCCCAGTTCAGCCTCTACAACTACTTGAGGACCCAACAATACACAACCCTGAGGAGAACATCGTACTCAGCTTGAGCAATCACACGACTGCTACTACTACTTCAGCCTCTCTATCAGAGATCTTCCAAGACAGATCATCTCCCTGGTCCAAATAAAAGGCCATCAGTTCCCAAATGCAAATTGTTGCTTCCTCTAAACTAATCCTGCATGAATTGTCTGTGAATCGCTAAAAGGTGAAGATTTTCATGTCTAGATATCTGGCTCCAATGTGTGTGGATCTCAGATGAGTCACTGTGGAGCAAGTTGTGGGTTGACCTCAGTAAAGCACATCTGTTACACAGATCTGTATAGTTATTGTTATAGAGTCACACAGCATGAAAACAAGGCTAATCATCCCATCATGTCTATGGCAAGCAGTGGGCACCAACCCATATTAGCAACATCTTCCAGGACTTAGCCCATAGCCTTCTATGCTTACTTGCTCACCAAGACACTTGTTAAATGCTGTGACTGTCAACTCTTACTGACACATACGTACTTGGGGAGTGCTGGGATGAAAACTGAATGACGTAGAAACAGTTGCTCTAGATAACGCCTGGTAGGTAAGGTGGTAGTTCATACGCCAGACCTCACGTCCCTGACCTCCTTCATTCTGCTGCTCCTTCCTCATCATAATATCAGAGCAGATTTACCTAAAAGCAAGTAGTAAACCTTCAGCAGAGGGATTGTAAAGGCTGATTTCTGGTGCGCCTGGAAACTTGACTGCACTCTGAAGCAAGCCCCGAAGAAGGTTAAGTCGGATGAGTTGGTGGTATAGAAGGCAAATGTTAGCATTCGTATCAAGAGAACTAGAATATAAAAGCAAAAATGTAAAGTTAAGGTTTCATAAAGCACTGGTGAGGTCTCACCTGGAGTATTGTGAGCAGTTTTGGGCCCCTTATCTAAGAAAGGATGTGCTGACATTGGAGAGCGTCCAGAGGAGGTTCAGGAGAATGATCCCAGGAATGAAAGGGTTAAATCTATGAGAAACAATTGACGGCTGTGGGCCTGTATTCACTGCAGTTTAGAAGAATCAGGAAGGATCTCATTGAAACCTATCAAATATTGAAAGGCCAAGATAAGAGTGGTTTCCTATAATGAGAGAGTCTAGAACCAAAAGGCACAACCTCAGAATAGAAGCATATCCCTTTAGAACAAAGATAAGGGGGAGTTTCTTTAGCCAGAGGGTGGTGAATCCATGGAATTCAGTGCCAATCACAGCTGTGGAGGCCAAGTTATCAGATGCATTTAAAATGGAGATTGATATGATCTTCATTAGTAAGGATGTCAAAGGTTACAGGGAGCATGGAGTTTAGAGGTAAAATAAATAAGCCAAGATCAAATGACGAAGCAGACTCCATGGGCTGTATGGCCTAGTTCTGCATCTATATAGTATGGTCTTAACGACAGGGAGCTCAGAGTAAAAGCTCTGTGCTTTCTCATGTGGTAGGATGTGTCTCAAAGTGCTGTATAGCAGAGAGGGGTGTGATAACGTGCAATTGCTCGGAAACCATAGGGCCAAATCTGATGGCATTTGATGAGTCTCTTTGAGCAGGTATGTGCACTAAAGCCATTTGGCAATGCCCACAGTATGGAATTCTAATGGAATTAACTCTATCCTGTTCTCAACTATCATAGTAACCATTTCTCCATCCTGGGCTCAGTCACTAAATCCATAGCACCATTGCTATAAGGGGCAGGGGCATGCTTCAGAATATGGTCCAGACAGTGCAAAGTCTGACTGCCTCAGGAGGTTTGAGTTTATACTAGGTATACTAACTAACTAAGGAAGTAACTTAAAGAGAAGAGGGACCTATCTTTACGGTATGGTTTACAAAAATCCTGCAATGGGAACAATAGAAAAGAAGAACACAACACAAGAAGAGTAGGAGTAGGCCACTCAGCCCCTCAAGCCTGGCCCACCATTTTCAATGATCATGACTGACTGATACTAGCCTCAACTCCTCCTCAAACCCCACAATTCTCAATTTCTCAATCTTCCAAACCTTTATTTAACTACATTTCATAGTATGGCCTCTGCCACACTTTGGGGCAGAGAATTATAGAGATTTACTACCCACTGAGAGAAGAAATGTCCACACACCTCAGATTTAGAGATAAGCCCATTATTGTACAAAGGGTGATTGATAAGTTTGTGGCCCAAGATAGAAGGAGCCAATTTTAGAAAACCTAGCACATTTATTTTTCAACATAGTCCCCTCTTACATTCACACACATAGTCCAGCGGTTGTGGAGCATACGGATCTTGGACCTCCAGAAAGTGCCGACAGCAGGGATGATTGATAAGTTTGTGGCCTAAGGTAGAAGGAGATGAGTTATACAGCTCTTGTTACATGCACATGCAGTCCTACTCTTTGAGTGATTATGCAGAAAGTTTGAAGTTAATAACTCATCTCCTTGTTCTTGACTCTCCCACATGTGAAAACTTCATAATATCTTCTTTATTTAGAAATGCAGTGTGGTAACAGGCCCTTATGGCCCAATGTGCTCTCACTGTCCAAGTACACCCATGTGGCCAGTTAACCCGTTTGTATTTAGACTGTGAGAGGAAACCGGAGCACCCGGAGCAAACTCATGCAGTCACAGGGAGAATGTACAAACTCAGTGGTGGGAATTGAACCCGGGTTCCTGGCTCTGAATAGTGTTACTCTAACTGCCGCCTTCAAATATCAACCCTGTGAAGCCCCTCAGATATTAAATATTTGAGTAAGTTCACTCCTCATTCTTCTGAACTCTAAGGAAAACAGATCCAACCCCTTTCACCTCCTTTGACAGGACAACCCTCTTACATGGGAATTAGCTGGTGAATCCCCTTTGGACTCCCTTCACCTAAAGTAGTTCAGTGAAACTTGACTCTAGCAAGCAGAGCCTTGAATCATAGCTGCGTGGATACATGAGGTGCAGTTCGGTCTAGTTAAATGAGTTGAAATACTTGTAATTAAAGTTTAAAATATCTAAACAAAAGCTCTCCTTGAAAGTATGCCACCAGTTCTCAGTCCCAGATACTTAAAAGCTCCTTTATAGCATCTTGTAATATAAAACCAGATGGAAAGTGGGAAAGGGCTTCTGAACAGAAATAGGCTCAGTTAATCCAGGTGACAAAGTGATGCAGAAAACATACATCACGGCATCTGCAGTCTCTTGTGGCTCCTTAACATATTAACGTTTCACAGCCAAATGCTCGTTAGGTGAAACTCTGTGGAGGCGACAAAGTACCACAGTACCATCTTCAGAATCAGAATCAGGTTTAATATCACGGGCATGTGACGTGAAATTTGTTAGCTTAGCAGCAGCAGTTCAAATCAATACATAATACAGTATAAAATAAAAATAAAATAATAATAAATAAGCAAAGCTTTTTATTCAGTATACTTTATACAGTATATGTATATTGAATAGATTAAACATCATGCAAAAAACAGAAATACCATATATTAAAAAAAAGTGAGGTAGTGTCCAAGGGTTCAATGTCCATTTGGGAATCGGATGGCAGAGGGGAAGAAGCTGTTCCTGAATCGCTGAGTGTGCGCCTTCAGGCTTCTGTACCTCCTACCTGATTATAACAGTGAGAAAAGGACATGCTCTGGGTGCTGGACGTCCTTAATAACAGATGCTGCCTTTTTGAGACACCTTACTACATTTGTCCTAAGTGTTATAATGTTAAAGCATTACATCCAGAGGGATTTGCTTAATGATGAAGGCTCAGGATTTTGGGTGGTGATTGGAAATGGCTCCCTCTACTGAGGTCGCATCATGTTAGTGGATTCAAAGACTGACAGGTCATGTGCTCTACCATGACACTTGTAGGACTGGGGTGTTGGGAGGGGTTTTTTTGCAATGAGGCAGAACGATTAAGAGTACTTGACAATGGTCCCAATCTAGTATAGCCTTGCCTAGGGGAATTAGTGAAAAGAAACTGCAGAAGTTGGAAATCTGAAGCAAAAGCAGAATATGGCATAAGAACTCAGCAGGGCTGGGTAGAGAGGAACAAGGTCAAGGTGTAAACACAAGAGATTCTGCAGATGCCGGAAATCCAGAGCAACACACACAAAAAACTAGAGGAACTCAGTAAGTCCGGCAGCATTTCAGGCCAAGATCCTTCATCAGGAACAGGACAGCCAGTCCCAATGAAGGGTCTTGGCCCAAACATAGACTATTTATTGACCTCCATAGATGCTGCCTGACCTGCTCAGTTCCTACAGCATTTTGTGTGTTGCACAGAGTCATGGTTTTGGGACTGAAATGGTTTGTCAGATCCCATCTGTTCTAGTAGTACCCTTCACTAGTGATCAATGAAACAACATGGTCTGAATTACCCTACGCAAGCACAAAAGAAGAGCTGCACAGCAGAATCCTACCCTCCTCTGTATCCCTAATGCAGAAATCGCATTAGATGCATAGCTGTGTCGCCATGGAAGGAGCTCATCCAAATTTCTGGAGCGGTGCAAAATAACCCAGAAGGCCAAATTTCACGCCAGAAACAAATCATATTCTATTCTATCCACCTGAAGGAATGTGTTAAACGGCTGACTTTGTAGGCCATTAATTGTTAAATATCTGACGCAGAAGAATCATGTTTCAGCTTTCCTCAGATGACACTGAACCTTGCCCACACGATCCATAACAGATTATAAATAGAATTTTATTCACTCCACTGAGCTGTGGTCACCTAGAAAGGACTATTAAACATAATGCCCGCTTAAAGCCTGGTCCATAAATACAAATGAGGCATCAAGGTGACACACCCCATCCAAGCAGCTGGCTTAACCAACCTCTTGTGTATAAAATTAAAATTATATAGGAGTGAGAGTGACTGGCAGCCAGCCCTGTTTTAATGACTTCACTTCTGCATTGAACCCAGCCACCCCCCTCCCCGCCCCCCGGTTTGGTTTTTGTCTGTGCCTCTGGCTAGTGCCCTGTCCTTGACCCTTGGAGTTTGGGGGTGGTGGAGGTTGAGATGAGTTATTGTCACATGCAGTGATGTCCCGAATACATTCCTGAATGAATGTGTTAACGATGTTGCCACACGCTGTAACCGGAACAATTCCTCACTCCCTCCTCCTCTATTGCTCTAAACCTACAACACCATGCTCAAGAATATCTTCGAGTCCAATTACATCCGTGAAACCAATTACAAACCCAAACTCAATCTTGACAATATTATATTAACAAAGTGCACGTTTTTGAAAAGCAGAGCCTGCTGCAATTTTGCTCCACAAGCAAGGTTTTACAAACAAGAGAAAACCTGCAGATGCTGGAAATCTGAGCAACACACACAGAATGCAAGGGGAACTCAGCCGGCCAGCCAGCATCTATGGAAAAAAGCACAGTCCACATTTCGGGCCGAAACCTTTCAGAAGGAATGGAGAAAAAAGCATTTTGTGTGCGTGCTGTTTTACAACGTGATTCTGTTTTAAATCCAACTGAGTTGTGCTTCAGGGTGATCTAAGAGATTAGCTTTACTTGTCATATCTACATCAAAACATACAGTGCATTTACAACCAACACAACTGATGGTGTGCTGGCTGGGGCATGCTTCCAATGCCAACACAGCATGCCAGCACCTCACTAACCCAAATCCATTCACCTTTGGATTGTGGGAGGAAGCTGGAGCATTCAGAGGAAACCCCGGGGTGACGGGTGGAACTCATTACGGACAGCGATGAGAACTGAACCCATATCTTACAGTTAGAGCTGTAAAATGATTGCTAACCACCACGCTAGGAACCTGAGGGGCACCTGTAACTAACTAGTTCAGTTGGCTGATGAGCATTGAGCCCAAGTGTGCAACCATCACTTCCAAAAGTTAGTTGCCAAGAAAAGTAAGTTGCATCTTAAAGGGAGTGTGAGAATTTAAGTAAATACATGGGCCATTTTGCCTCACAGGAATAGTGAGCCCTTCCAGGTCAAGTATGACGGGTCTAAACATTTAAAAGTGTGGGTTCTTCTCTCACAATTCCAGAAGTCCAGGGGACATGCACAAGAATAACCCAGGGAATGAAAGAGTTAACACATGAGGAGCATTTGATGCCTCTGGGCCTGTACTGACTGGAGTTTAGAAGAATGAGGGAGGGATCACTTTGAAACCTACCACATACTGAAAGGCCCGAATAATGTGGTGTGGAAAGGATGCTTCTGATAGCGAGGGAGTCTAGGATCAGAGGGCATGCCTTTAGAACAGAGTTGAGGAGGAATTTCTTGAGCCAGAGGGTGGTGAATCTGTGGAATTACTTCAGATGGCTGTGGAGGCCAAGTCACTGGGTATATTTAAAACGGACCTTGATAGGTTCTTGATTAGTAAGAGCATCAAAGAGTGCAGGATGAAGGCAGGAGAATAGGGTTGAGCGAGACTATAAATCAGCTATGATCAAATGGCAGAACAGAGGCTGGGATTTCACCAGAGTTTCTGTCAGATGGTTGGGGGTGTGCTGGTGTAAAGTGGTGGCAGGGGAGGCAGGGATCGGATCAGCAGATGGTTGGGGTTGAGGGATAAGGGCTTGCTGGTGTAAAGTGGTGGCAGGCGAGGCAGGGACCAGATCAGCAGATGGTTGGGATTGAGGGATAAGGGTTTGCTGGTGCAGAGTGGTGGCAGGCGAGGCAGGGACCAGATCCGCAGGCAGGTGGGTTTGGGGTTATGTGGGTGGAGGAATTGAGCAGAGAGTCTAGAGGCCAGGAGATGGATTGGGAGGGGTGATGCAAAGGGTGGAGTGGGATGGGCACAGGCCAGGAAGTTGGTGGTAGGGTTGGTCTCTGGGGCTTGTTGGGCCATTTAATGCAAGTGGCTAACATCAGGCCTCCTAACAGATTAAAATTTAGTACCTCAGAAGCACATCCTGACAAAGTTCTTCAGTAACGTATCAAAAGGAGTGTTTTACGGGATATGAGATTGTTCCATACAGACACAGCAAGGGTGACCGTGTCAAAAGGATTTACAAAGTGATGAGAAACAATCGGCGAATTATCTATGTTTCCTTCAGTGAATAAAAGAAAACAATTTTCAGTCACTTAATGCATAACCAAATGTGTAGACAGTGAATGTTGTCTAGAGAGATCTGCAATTTGTCGAAATTAATTCTGGTGTGGAGAGGACTCGTTCACTTGTATATTAGACCAACGGCAGCCATATTTGCAATGCAGGCTGTAGTAACAAGTGAGTGGGTCATTGACAGACATCTTCTGTTTTTTTTCAGGCTGGTTCCCACAACAATTTGTCAGTCCCAGCTTAAGCCCATCCAGAAAACAAACTCCTCAGCTGCTAATGTGAATGCCTTTATAAAATAGTCACCACATGACTTATGAACACCAGGACCACACTGGCACCGATATTCGCTGTGATTCTAACTGTTACTTTGCAGCATGTTGAAGAGATTACAGATTATTCACACAGAGACATCAGGCCCCAGAGAAACAATTCCCTACCAAGATGTAAACCTCCAGTTGTGGAAGTCAGTGAAGTAAAATAACTTGACAGCTGAGTAAGCATATCCCATCTGTCCCCAGTAATCTGTTACTTACAGCATTGTCTCTCAGTGATTTAAAAGGGCAGCTATCCTACAAAATAAAGCACATTCTGACCTATTAATAAAAACACACTTCACAGATTTCAGTTCATTTCACTGCTTTCTAATTGATATGTTTATCTTTGGCATATTGAAAAGGGTGAATACAGCACTGAAGGTGTATTTGAATGCATGCAGTATATGGAATAAGGTAGATGAACTTGCAGTAAGGACCCCCATTACCCAGAACGTGCCCTCTTCTCATTGTTGCCATCATGAAGGAGTACAGAAGCCTGAAGGCACTCACTCAGTGATTCAGGAACAGCCTCTTCCCCTCTGCCATCCGATTCCTAAATGGACATTGAACCCATGAACGCTACCTCACTTTTTTATATTATTTCTGCTTTTGCACTATTTTTAACTATTATATATATATATACTTACTGTAATTGAATTACTTAATTTTTTTCTTTCTATATTTTCATATATTGAATTGTACTGCTGCCACTAAGCTAACTAATTTCGAATTTCACAACATATGTCGGTGATATTAAACCTGATTCTGATTCTAATCATCCCCTCAAAACTAATCAGTAACTTCCCAAACCTTGGCTGCAATACTTCCTTGTGCAATTGAATCCTCGATATCCTCACAGTCAGTTTGGATGGGCAACAACATCTCCTCCACGATGCCCATCAGCACAGATGCATCACAAGGCTCCCGCTCCACTCACTTTACACTTATGAGGGTGGCTGAGCACAGCTCTAATGCCATATTCCAGTTTGCTGACAACACCACTGTCAAGGGCCAAATCAAAGGTGGTCATGTATCAGCATGTTGGAACGAGATTTAAATCCGGCTGAGTGGTACCATAACAACAACCTCAACGTCAGCAAGACCAAGGAGCTGATTATTGACGTTAGGAGAAGGAAAACAGAGGTCCATGAGTCAGTCCGCATTGGAGGATCAGAGGTGGACAGGTCAGCAACTTTAAACTCCTCGGTGTTATTACTTCTGAGGGCCTGTCCTGGCTTCAGCACGTAAATGCAATTCTGAAGAAAGCATGGCAGCGCCTCTACTCCCTTAGGTGTTTGCTAAGATTTGGCTTGACAACTAAAACTTTGACGAACTTCTATAGATGTGTAGTGGAGATTATATTGACTGGCTGCATCACAGCCTGGCGTGGAACCACAAACAAACAGGACAAGTAGAAGATATCTGTACTCTACTTGTGAAAGGACTCAAGATTACGAAGTACAGGAGCCTTAGATCCCACAGCACCAGCTTCGGGAACAGTTATTACCCTGCAACCATCAAGCTCCTGAACTGGAATGGATAATTTTCACTCACCTCAACTCGGAACTGATTCCACAACCTACAGACTAACTTTTAGGGACTCTACTACTCATGTTCTCAGTATTATTTATTTATTTGCACTATTTGTCTTGTTTTTATGTATAGTTTTCATAAATTCTCTTGTATTTCAAAATCTTCCCGTAAATACCTGCAGGAAAATGAACTTCAGGGTAGTACGTGATGTCATATACAGACTTTCATTGTAAATTTACTTTGAGGTTAAATTTAAAAAAGAGTAAATAACATTTCATGCCACTGTTTTTAAAGTTAGACATGATACATTTTACTGTTTGGGAATTAAAGTCATAACTGAATAATTTTGGGACCATCAAATTACAGCATCTTAATGCCTTCAATGTTCCTTTCTTAGCTCTGCAACCCCCAGACTTCATTTCCTTTGTGTCTAATCAGATTCTCTGTCTCTCTATCTCGTATAAGATCACCTTCATCTTCTCCTTCCCACAGGGACACAGGAGTAGAATCCTCCAGCGACAGCAGAAGTGATTATTTTGTTACTGCGCTGAAGCCTTGTCCCCCATAATCAGCTGCTTCTTTCCTCAGCAATCACTTCCCTACCATTCTGACTCTGCAGCTTCCAGCCAGCTTCTGAAGTACTGTTCAAACACATCAGAATCATCAAGGATCACAGAATGCCATGAGGGAGAAGGTTGTCTGTATATAAATTACATCAGTGCACACCCGAACCCTCTGCAATAAGAAAGAGGTTATTGTGTTGTGTTACAGAGCTGGAGTTCACTTGCACAAAGGCTTTGACTTTCAATGTCGCAGGATGATAAGCCATAGCAACTGCAAATCTCATGGGAGGGTAACCAATTTTAGACAATCAAAGTTATGGTATTACTGCCGAGATGGAGCTTCTTCAATGCCTCAGGTAATGCTTACTGTGGTCCAAAACATCTGCTGATTCAAATGCTGCTACTGTGCTCATTAAGCTTGATTTCCATCCAATCAACCACGTCATTTTCCATTACTGATTCTGTTCTTTATAAACTGGGTACAAAGAGTAAATCTTGTCCTGAACAATCTAATGCAGAACAATGATTATTACTGAAGAAAGAGAGTGCTGAACCTGGAGTTTCTAAACGTGGCAAAGCCACATTTTGACAAAGATCGATTCATGTCTGAGACGCCCAGCATTCATCCAATCCAAATCTTTGCAACGTAGCACAAACAAAATTCTGAAGGAACTCAGCAGGTCTGACAGCATCCATGGAGAGGAATAAAGAACCAATGTTTTGGGCCAAGACCTTTCATCGGACTGGAAAGAAAGGGGGAAGAAGCCAGAATAAGAAAATGAGGCAGGTGAAGGAGAACAAGCTGGAAGGTGATAAGGTACAGTCAGGTGAGGGGAAGGTGAGTAAGTGGGTGAGTAAAATTTATCATCGAAGTACATACTGGAGATGTCACCACATACAACCCTAAGATTCTTTATTTTTGCAGATATTACAGTAGTTGCAAGAAACACAATAGAATCAAAGACCACACCTAACAGGACACACAATCGCCAATGTGCAAAAGACAACAATCTGTGCAAATATACAGAAAGAAAAAATTATATTAACACAGTAATTATCAGAAATAGTTAAAATATCAGCAAATTCAAGACTATAAATGCAGAAATGTCAAGAGAAACCAGAAATAACACAATATATTACAAGATCCCGCACCAGTTTAACTCAATCTGATTACTTATACAGACACAATCAAGTGGCAAACATCATTCACTAAAATCTTGCTTTAAAATACAAACCCATAAGACACACAATAGCTTACTATAATACAAGCCTGATCCAGTTTTAGGGTCCTGCAACTTATATTACAATCCATCCATCTTTACCATCCAGATATAATAATACAGGATAAACAGGCAAGAACTTCTTTCTTAATAGATATAGCCATTCCAAGCACACATAACATACAGAAATCAGTAAGTGAAAAGTACCAGAAATATGCTGAATTAAAAGACTATGGAACATGAACAGGTATACATTGTCCCAATAGTAATATCTACAACTGGTATCATCCCAAAGTCACTGCACAATGGCATTAAACAATTAGACCTTCACATCAATATTTATGAAAGCCACAATACTAAACACCACTAAAATAGACCAAAGGTTCTGAGCAATTGAGAACTGAGTGTGCTTGCATTACGCCCATACCTCAGGTTTTACCAGCTTGAGCTGAGAAAAAAATAAAAATACAATAATAGGTAGATAGATAGATAAATAATTGATAAATATCAAGATCATGAGATGATGAGCCTAGAAACTGAGTCCATAGTTTGAGGACAGTTCAGTGATGGGGCAAGTGAAGTTGAGTGAAATTATCCTCTCTGAGTCAAGAGCCTGATTGTTGACGGGTAATAACTGCTTCTGAACATGGTGGTGTAGGTCCTGAGGCTCCTATATTTCCCTCCTGATGGCAGCAGCGAGAGGACAGTATGGCCTGGATGGTGGGGGTCTTGATGATGGATGCTGTTTTCCTGCAAGAGCACTCCATGTAGATGTGCACAATGGTGGTGAGAGTTTTACCCGTGATGTGCAGGGTGCATATCCACTACTTTTTGCAGGCTTTTCCATAAGACATAAGAGCAAAATTAGGCCACTCAGCCCATCAATTCTGCTCCACCATTTCATCATGGCTGATCCATTTCCCTCTCAACCCCATTCTCCTTCCTTCTCCCCCATAACCTTTCACCACGTGACTAATCTAAAACTTATCCCTTTGCAACTTGGATTTTTGAATTTTCTCCCCATATAGAAAATGGTCTATGCTTTTACTCCTTCTGCCAAAGTCCATGACCATACACTTCCCAACACTGTATTTTATTTGTCACTTCTTTACCCATCTCCTAACTGGTCCAAGTCATTCTGCAGCCTCCCTGTTTCCTCAACACTACCCACACCTCCACATATCATCTGCAAACTTGGCCACAAAGTCATCAATTCCGTCATCCAAATCATTGACATACAGCATAAAAAGAAATGGTCCCAACTCTAATCCCTGCAGAACACCACTAGTCACAGGCAGCCAATCAGAAAAGGCTCCCTTTATTCCTACTCTTGGCCTCCTGCCAGTCAGCCAATGCTCTAGCCAAGCTAGTATCTTTCCTGTAACATCATGGGGTCTTATCTTGTTCAGCAGGCTCACGTGTTGCACCTGTCAGAGGCCTTCTGAAAATCCAAGTACACAACATCTACTGATTGTCCTTTATCTATCCTGAATGTTATTTCCTCAAAAAAGTCCATTCAAGGGCATAGATATTTCTATATCAGGCCATGATGCAACCAATCAATATACCCTCCACCTCACATCTATACAATTTGTCAAAGTTTTAGATGACATGCCGAATCTTCGCAAACTTCCAAGAAAGTATAGCCACAATGACACTTACATAAATGCTGGTCCCAGGACAGATCCTCTGAAATGAAAACACTGAAGAATTTTAAGTTGCTGACCTTCCCTACCTCCAATTCCCTGATGAGAACTGGCTCATGGTCCTTCAGCTTCCTCTTCCTGAAGTCAACAATCTTTGGTACCTTGGTCTTGCTGGTGTTGAGTGACAGGTTGCTGTCATAGCACAACTCAGCCTGTTTTTCCATCTCCTTCCATAATGCTGATTCATCACCACCTTTTATTTGGCCAATGACTGAGGTGTTGTCAGCAAACTTAAGTGTGGCATTGGAGCATATGGCAAAGTGATCTGTTTTTACCTTCCAGACAATTTGAATGTATTTTCAAAAATGTATAACTCTTTTCTTAAATCCACAGACTGTGTTTTCTAAAGAGGCTCTCATGCACTGTTGACTTGAAGCTCATTAGTCAACTGAACTAATTGATTTCAGGTCTTCCTCAGGTTCCTGATCCGAACAGTTCACATTTCAGATAAGGGAGAATCTAGAACCAAAGGGCACAGCTTCAGAATAGAAGGATGTTTCTTTAGAACAGAGATGAGGAGGAACTTCTTTAGTGAGAGGGTGGTGACTCTGTGGAATTCATTGCCACAGACAGCTGTGGAGGCCAAGCATTTGGGTATATTTAAAGCAGAGGTTGATAGGTTCTTGATTTTTAGGGGTGTCAAAGGTTACGGGGCGAATGCAGGAGAATGGGGTTGAGAGGGAATGAATGGTGGAGCAGACTCAATGGTCTAATTCTGCCTGTATGTCTTATGGTTTCCAATACAAACCCACCCAATCCATAACCGCAAACCAGCCACCTAACCAGCCATTCACCTTCACCTGTCAGTAGTCACCAGCGTTGGAGTTATAGAGTCACAGAGCAATTCAGCACAGATACAGGCCTTGCAGTCCAGTGATGCATGCTGACCAGAGTGCCATCCAGCTAGTTTCAATTTCCTGTGCTTGGCCCATACCCCCCTAAATCCCACTCCTCTGTGTACCTATCCAAGTGCTCCTTAAAGGATACCAATGTACCTGCCTCTACCATTTCTTCTGGCAGTTCGTTCCATATACTCATCACCCTCTGCATGAAAAGTTGCTACTCAGATCCTTTTTCAGTTATCGACATCATGAGAAGCAGCTTCTGCCTGATATATAAAATCTAGTTTGTCAATCCATTATGAAAGTTTCCACAGCATATTCTGCATGGGTAACAGGTTATATAATTCCAATGACTCTGACTGTCAGTTTGTTGGGTTAGTTATTACTTTTTGGTCTCAGTGAATAAGGGTATGAAGTACAATTCTCTGCTGTGAAACTGTAAAGAAAAATAGTAGAGTGATGTGGAACATTAGTACACGTTGACAGTGGATTAATCATTTAGGTTTTCAGCGTTCTCACTCATCGTTCATGGATGACGCAAAATCAGGAGATGTTGATAGTGAAACACAGAAACATAGAAAATAGATGCAGGAGTAGGCCATTCGGCCCTTTGAGTCTGCACCGCCATTCAGTATGATCATGGCTGATCATCCAACTCAGAACCCTGTACCTGCCTTCTCTCCATACCCCCTGATCCCCGTAGCCACAAGGGCCATATCTAACTCCCTCTTAAATATGGCCAATGAACTGGCCTCAACTGTTTCCTGTGGCAGAGAATTCCACAGATTCACCACTCACTGTGTGAAGAAGCTTTTCCTCAACTCGGTCCTAAAAGGCTTCCCCCTTATCCTCAAACTGTGACCCCTCGTTCTGGAAAACTTTTTGAAGCAAGTTATCATAAACTACCAGGGAATCTTGATCACTTAGGGAAGTGGGCCAATGAGAGGCAAATGGATTTCAATACAAATAAATCTGAGATGATGCGTTTTGGAAAGTTAAACCAAGATAGGATTTATACTGTGAATGGTAAGCATTAGTTAATATCAGTTTGGTGCCTGGTTTTGTGCTGGAGTTGGGAGTGGTGAAGGGATGTAACCATCTCGAACTTCCAGCACTTATTCAGCAGATGATCAGCTCTAGCTTTAGGAGCACAGTGAATAGCTGAAAATGGCCATTTGGGCTATTTTTCCTTGGACCTCCAACCAACTCACTGGCAGGAGAACTTGTGTGCAATTGTGAGGCCTGTTAATTTCAGACTCCTTGTTGAAATGTAGAGCATTGCCCTGTCCTATCTAGGTCTGAGATCTGAGGTTTTGTACTCTGAGTATATATTCCAGCAGAATACATGTGGAAACATTAGTTGTCCTTCCTTGACTGGCATTTTATCTCGTGGTCTGGAAGTGTTCCTTCCATATTTTGCCAGCTCTTTAGAGATGGCTCAGTGCAAAAGATAGCTCCTTTTGGCCGCTTGATCAAGGATCAACTTTATCTGATCTACGTGGATTTGTTTTAATTCACTTACTGTACATATATTATAAATTTGTTCAGGTGTGTTAGCATGACATGCAACAAAAATAACAATATTCAACAATTCTAAAGAATAGACAATTATATAAAAATAAGTTGTTGGTAAAGTATGGATATGGAATATCATGTGTAAAAATACATCAATACCAGCTTATACTTACAATGTAAACTGTTTTATAAAAAGTGCTTTGAAGTGTTTATAATGCAGTGCAGTGACTGAGGTAATAGACCAACAGGCTTGGAGGGGTTAACAAGGGTTAAATCGGTGGGTTACTGGCAGCACAGCTCAAAGGGCCAGAAGGGCCTATTTCATACTGTATCTCTAAATAAAAAAATAAATTAAATAAAATAAGAATGGTTGATCAGATTAACTGCCTGGAGAAGAAATGGTGTGAAGTTTTTGTTTTAAGAGCGCTATGTTGGCGTGAAGATGATGTAACTTTGAAGAAACTTTTAAAATGGAGCGAAGCTTTTGTTTTAAGAGCCCTGTGCCTTACATGTACTCTTCAGTTTCTGTGTTTCAATAATGTTGGTACACGATAACATTCGAGTGCACTACTGAAGGAGTGCTGTGTCGTCAGTGCGGCTACTTTTATAACTGAGTTGCTAAATCAGAATGTTGGACAATATCTAGTAACATAAGGAAACAAACTGAAGCAGTGGAGATGTGGTTTTTGAGGAGGATGCAAAGAATATCATGGATGAAACGAAAATCTAACGTGGATGTCATGAACAGAGCAAGCACAAAAAGAGAAATAATGTATGAGATCATGAAAAGGCAACGTAACTTCATTGGACATGTGACTAGGAAAGAGGAGTTAGAATGCACGGTAATTATGGGAAAGATTGAAGGGAAGAAAGCAAGAGGAAGACAAAGACAAATGATGATGGAGACAGCAGCCAGAGAACTGGAAATGAATACCAATGAATTGATCCACTTGACCCAAAACAGGAGTGTGTGGGCCATGGCAGTCAAAGCTCAAACTGGGCACGACACCTGATGACGATGATGAAATCAACATTATCTTATTATCACAATGTTTCTAGTGGGACTTTGTTGTGTACAAAATTGGCTGCAATATTTCCCAGATTGCAAACCACCACACTTCAGCGGTGACAGTTTAGCAACATGCTGCTTTGAGGTTATGCTGTCTAAATACAATTAATTCCCTTCTGTCTACCTTGGTTGCAGTCACTGGCAAACGCAGAGATTCAATCCCAGCTGTTGGCAGCTGCAATGTCGCAGTTATTGGTGCATAACTCCGCTCTGGATGAATTAATGCAGAAAGCAGCAATACTGAAGAGTGGTGTAAGAAGTCAATGCTTTAATTCCTCATTACTGACAATAAGTTGGCTCAAGGTCTGAAGGAAACAGCTCAAAAAGTCCAGAAGCATCTATTTACAGGCAAGGTGCACTCCAGCAGTAAAGGCACCCAAAATTATTATGGTTTATTTTAATTTATTATATAAAATGTTGGTCAGTAATGAGGCTCATGAACAGTGTCAACAGTCAGATCTGCCACAGTTCAGTCATGCTGTGGAACGTACTGGGAATCAAAACCTACGCCCTTAGTTTTGTGATGTGCCCAGAAGGAACATCAGGGAATCAGCTCTGGTGATGAAATGAAAAATAACCAAACAAAATAAAAATTCTCTTGGTGTGAACATCCTGAATCAACCCGTCCTGTGTTCAGACATCTCTCACACCTACCTCAATGGTGTGAGCTTATGCACAGACAGGGTTATTTTAAGACTGCCAATTTGTTGGAGTGATTAACAACCTCAAACAACTGTGCAGAGAGTAAAAACCCATCTACAAAACAGTCCCACTTCACACAAAACAACATAATTGGATATCTTTCCACTGATGCCATCATTTAAACCTCTCTCTATCATTCATGTCAATTAACCAGGTACCTGGATGATGATCAATCAAATCTAAGGCACTTATATCACAGAGAGAAGTACAGTTATGAGCTCTGCAGCTTAGACCATTATTCAGGGCGTAACCACGCAAAGAGATTGCCATGTTTTAGATGGGCCAGTTGCCCAGGGAAACAGAAGAATGGAAGCACAAAGTGAACACTTGTTCATCAGTGTCAGGGATGATCCGCAAAATTCAAGACATGATTACTTTCCTGCTTCTCCTATAACATTTCTCACCCCCTCAACAAGATTATCCCCTCCCCCAGATTTTCCAGATCCCCATTTGCCCAGCTTACCTTCAAAACACCACTTCCCCTTCACCAAGGCCATCATTTCACCCTTGTCTCATACCTGAATATATTACCCTCTTTTCTCTGGTTCTCTGTTCGTGCACTGAACAGGTTCAGGTACATATCTGTGTAACTTTCCTGTGTAGTATATAGAGAGATCCATTTATAGCCTCTTCATTTCTTTATTTTTTACCTTAGAAATACAGCATAGTAATAAGCCCCTCTGGCCCAATGAGTCCACACGTCCCAATTACATCCAACTGACCAATTAACCTACTAACCTGTCTTTGGAATGTGGGAGGAAACTGGAGCACCTGGAGGAAACCCATGCAGTCACGGGGAGAACAACAGACAGTGGTGGGAATTGAACTCAGGTCAATGGCGCTGTAACTGAGTTACACTAACTGCTACACACCCCATTTCTGCAGGCTGTTCTTGCACAAATTAGCAATTTTTGGTGACTAAAGTAAAACAGTGCATAACCTTCAGCCAGATAAAACAATGCTTCCACTTACATTGATCATAGCATTGGATGTGATGCGGAAGAGGGTGGCTCGCTCACTGACTGCTTTAATCTTCTCCCTGCTCTCAGCTGGGAGCTTCAATGTCTCGAGCTCGCTCAGGGATCTCTGAAGGGCTGCTCCATGCTTTGCGATGAGATCGTTGCACTGGCTCAGATCATCAAGCTTACTGGCTAGCGTCCTCAGGGTGGTGTGCAGCTCGCTCTTATCAGACTGCGAGGTTGGCTCCTCGTCACCAGAGTCATCTACAGGAGGAGGAAATTTCCACAGTTACACCACTGGTCACTTAGGATACTTCCAAAACAGGAACAAGAGAGGCAGAGGGCAGAAGAAAAGTACAGTAAGCCATCTGATGGTCTGATTTTGGCATACTTTTCTCTTTCATTCTTTTATGGATTTCTTCAAAAAGACAAATTTCCAAGAGCACAGCTGACCCACAACAAAGATCACAGAGGGGAAGCAGTGAGAGAGGGTCTCACTGAACATGGATGTAGGTGAGAAGGCGCTGAACCAAAGGGGTCAAAATGGAGTTGAGGTATCCAGACATGAATTTGGTGGGGCAGGAGACAATAGTCTACCCAGTCAGGTTTATGAATCTTAGGTAAGAGGTAGAAAGGTGACCCACAACAAAACCCAAATGTCTACTGAATGACCAAAGCAACGGTGACACAATAAATAGCTGTTTGTTGCTTTCCCAATTACTTTTTCCATTAAAAGGTGCTTGGCAAATTATAGAGGCCACTTGCCCAAGTCAGATCTTTGAAAAAATTATCCAATCAGTCTACCACAATTCTCTTCCAAAAGAACTGCTGAAAGCATCAATAATTCTGCTTCCACCAACTTTTCAGGCAAGACATTCCAGGTCACAAATGATTGCATTAAAAAATCTCTCTCGATCTCCCACTCTATTTTGTTGTCACTTTAACTCTGTTTGCTCTTATCTTTTATATTTCCACAGCTCTTCATGATGTAAGATTAGAACATTGAGCCTATGCCAACTCTCATTCCTCATATCCTTTTCTCTCTCTCTTATGCCATCAACTCTTCTTCCGACAATCTTCACCATTTTGAGTACCTGTATGAAGCCATCTGCTAACATCTATGTTCTATGAATAACAATGCCAACTTCTGGTCTCCCTGTATTATAGGATCACTTGTGTCATTCCAGTGTACCCCAGCTCTGGTGTACCTCCTCTCTCTCCTTTCCATGCACCACCCAACTCTGTGTTGCTTCTGAAGAACTAGAGGACCCCCAGTGGTTTCCTGACCACTCAATCTAACAGAATAATTAGATTGAGTCATAGTCTGCTTGTACTGAAGAAAACCTGATTTGCCCAACCTCTTCCACCGGAGGTTGGAGGATAGCTGCTCCCAACTTCAATGAGCTGTGGATTTCACTGTGCGTCATGCTGAGCAGCAGGAAAACGGGCAGAAGGCCTGAGTCCAGTAGTGAAAAAGGAAGAGGGCTTCACTTTTAATGGTTGGGCTAATTAAACTAATCCATCTTCGAGAGAAGTGGTTGTGGAGAATTTCAGTAGCCCCACAAGGCACATTTACACCAATGTTACAAGTACTTGTCCTCGTCTATAAACTGCTGTATTACTCTCACGTTATCGGTTCAACAGTACCTCATTCTCTCTTGCATTCAGCATCAGCTGCTGCTCAATGACACAGCATGACAGAACTGGGCCAATGGAGCAAAGAGCATATAAAGCAAACAGTGTATTAGGCCTCCCTCTCCTGTTTATGACATTTACTGGGAGTGATGCAGACAAAGGGCTGAAGTATTGTTGAGGATCACTACCACCCATCTCACAATCTCTCTGACCCACTACTGTAAGGAGGGAGGTACAGAAGGATCGGGACTAGGACTGCCAGACTGGGTAACAGCTTCTTCCCGCAGACTGTGAGACTAATGAATATCCTCCCACCACTGAGGTATCGTCACTAGGACAGAGAGGTGTTTACAGTTTAGTATTTACCTGTGCTGTGCACTAAATGCATTTGTACTGCATTTTATTTACTTATTTAGGGTATTTTTTCATGAGCTATGTGTTTTGTGGGTTCACCATGGTCCAGAGGAACATTGTTTTGTTTGGTTGTATATACGTACCGTCAGATGACAATAAACTTGAACTTGAACTAGATGGGAGGGAGGGAGGGAGAGAGAGATGGGGAAGTGTGGGAGGGCAGAGAGGGGAGAGAGAGAGGGTGGGGGAGGGAGAATGAGGGGAGAGAGAGGAAAGAAGAGAGGGGGATGGAGGGATCAGATCAGCAGAAAATATCACCTGCAGCAGTTTACCATCACTGCAGAACTTGTATGTATTCAGGACAAAGAAAAGGGCAGGAAAAACTATTGCAGACATTATCCACCCTGCAAATGACCTTTTCCCAAACTCCCTTCTTGAAAACATTATAGAAACATAGAAACATAGAAAATAGGTGCAAGAGTAGGCCATTCGGCCCTTCGAGCCTGCACCGCCATTTATTATGATCATGGCTGATCATCCAACTCAGAACCCCGCCCCAGCCTTCCCTCCATACCCCCTGATCCCCGTAGCCACAAGGGCCATATCTAACTCCCTCTTAAATATAGCTAATGAACTGGCCTCAACAGTTTCCTGTGGCAGAGAATTCCACAGATTCACCACTCTCTGTGTGAAGAAGTTTTTCCTAATCTCGGTCCTAAAAGGCTTCCCCTTTATCCTCAAACTGTGACCCCTTGTTCTGGACTTTCCCAACATCGGGAACAATCTTCCTGCATCTAGCCTGTCCAATCCCGTTAGGATTTTATACGTTTCAATCAGATCCCCCCTCAATCTTCTAAATTCCAACGAGTACAAGTCCAGTTCATCCAGTCTTTCTTCATATGAAAGTCCTGCCATCCCAGGAATCAATCTGGTGAACCTTCTTTGTACTCCCTCTATGGCAAGGATGTCTTTCCTCAGATTAGGGGACCAAAACTGCACACAATACTCCAGGTGTGGTCTCACCAAGGCCTTGTACAACTGCAGTAGTACCTCCCTGCTCCTGTACTCAAATCCTCTCACTATAAATGCCAGCATACCATTCGCCTTTTTCACCGCCTGCTGTACCTGCATGCCCACTTTCAATGACTGGTGTATAATGACACCCAGGTCTCGTTGCACCTCCCCTTTTCCTAATTGGCCACCATTCAGATAATAATCTGTTTTCCTATTTTTGCCACCAAAGTGGATAACTTCACATTTATCCACATTAAATTGCATCTGCCATGAATTTGCCCACTCACCCAACCTATCCAAGTCACTCTGCATCCTCTTAGCATCCTCCTCACAGCTAACACTGCCACCCAGCTTCGTGTCATCCGCAAACTTGGAGATGCTGCATTTAATTCCCTCATTAATATATATTGTAAACAACTGGGGTCCCAGCACTGAGCCTTGCGGTACCCCACTAGTCACCGCCTGCCATTCTGAAAAGGTCCCATTTATTCCCACTCTTTGCTTCCTGTCTACTAACCAATTCTCCATCCACATCAATACCTTACCCCCAATACTGTGTGCTTTAAGTTTGCACACTAATCTCCTGTGTGGGACCTTGTCAAAAGCCTTTTGAAAATCCAAATATACCACATCCACTGGTTCTCCCCTATCCACTCTACTGGTTACATCCTCAAAAAATTCTATGAGATTCGTCAGACATGATTTTCCTTTCACAAATCCATGCTGACTTTGTCCGATGATTTCACCGCTTTCCAAATGTGCTGTTATCACATCTTTGATAACTGACTCCAGCAGTTTCCCCACCACCGACGTTAGGCTAACCGGTCTATAATTCCCCGGTTTCTCTCTCCCTCCTTTTTTAAAAAGTGGGGTTACATTAGCCACCCTCCAATCCTCAGGAACTAGTCCAGAATTTATGGGGCTATTAAAACGAAAACTTCATACCATCTTAAAGATTTCTTCCCACAGCCAGTTAATCTGATCAACTATTCTAGTTAGCTCCCCACCCCCCCCCAGCTATTACCTCAGTCACTGCTCTGCACTGTAAACATTTTTACCATTTTTTTATAATGCTGTTTACATTATAAATACATGCTGGCATTTTTGTATTAATGCACATTTTATTCCATGTACCTACTTTAACATCCAACTTTACCTTTATATAATTCTTTATTCGTTATAATTGTTGAATGTTGTTTCTTGTTGCATGCTATGCCCTGACCAACATACCATAGCAAATACCTAATACATGTAAATATATATGGTGAATAAAGCTAACCCTTTTACAGGGCTATCCAATTGCCCACTCTTCCTTTGGCACCTTGTCCTGTTGGTAACTCTCAGAACAGGAGCCCACAACTGAATGAATGGAGAGGGTCTGCCTCTGTTCTAATTCCTCCTGACATTGCAGATTAAGGAGAGGCAAACAGCATGCATTTTAATGGTTGTAAAAGAAATGAGCCATCACTCCACATCTGTGCATTTTCAATGACTAGAAATAATCACCTAGGCAAACTAAGAGATGAATTTGATATACACCTGACTACTTAAATGCAATGTCTGTGACTTCACTCAAATATTCACAAAATTTGCTGATATTTCCATTTTCAAAATCACTGCATGTAGTTAGATGTGACCTAGATGGCTTTCAGCTACTTTAGCAATGATCTTCCCTCCTATAAGGTCAGAGTGCAAGTATTCACTAATGAATGGACAGTATTCAGTTCTATCCACAGAACATGAGGCAGCTCCTGTTGAACTCAACAAGACCTGGACATTAGGCTGAAGCCAACAAGCCACAAGGTGCCAACAAAAGACTCTCTCCAACAACTGAGTCCAACCGTGCCCCCGATATTCAATGGTACTTCATCGAGTGCCCTGATCAAACGTTGATCAGAAGGCCAGAAGCCAAAACCCAATGGACTAAGTTTGCAGACTGGAAAGTGGAGACCCAGATGCCTGTCCTGGAGTGGAAAGTGTGTGTGATTTAACACATTAGCCATTTCGTTGTGTCCTGATATTAATTCCTAAGCCTCGTACTTAAGATGAACTACACTTACCTCAGCCACTTTCTTCTGATTTATATTGCTATACAAACTCTTACTGTGTGTCTTCATAATACATGCAAGTTTTCTCTCAAATTCAATGTTCTCCCCTCTTATGAGATTTTTAATCTCTCACTGCGAGGTCTTTTTTCTCAAGGAATCCCTGTTTCTAATTAATATTAACTCCTGCTGAGTGCTGGGGAAGCTGCTTTTAGAATACACTCACTGGTCACTTTATTAGGTACACCTGTACACCTGTTCATTAATGCAACTATCTAATCAGCCAATCATGTGGGAGCAACCCAATGCATAAAAGCATGCAGACATGGTCAAAAGGTTCAGTTGTTATTCAAACCAACATCAGAAAGGGGAAGAAACGTGATCTAAGTGCCAGACAGCGTTGTTTGAGTACGTCATAAACTGCTGATCTCCTGGGATTTTCTAGCATAATAGTCCCTGGAGTTTACAAAGAATTCTGTGAAATACAAACAGCATCTAGTGAATGGGAGTTCTGTGAGTGAAAACATCTTGTTAATGAGAGATTTCTGAGGAGAATGGCCAGACTGGTTCAAGCTTACAGGAAGGCAACAGTAATTCAAATACTGTACCCCACGTTACAGCAGTGGTGTGCAGAACAGCATCTCTGAGCACACAACACATCGGCCTATGAAGTGGATGGTTCACGGCAACAGGAGACCAAGAAGAGAAACTCAGTATCTCCGTCTATCTGCCACTGTTGATCTATTTGTCTGCTTGTTTGCTCATTTTCCTGGTGTATTCCAGACAACTCCATTTCACACTATTATAACTGCCCTAGTTTAAGTGGAAGATGGTGGCTGTGATGCTGTGTAGCACCTGAAACAGTTCCCCAGGTCAGGATGAACCTGCGCCTCTGGAGCCGTGAGGCAGCTGCTCTACTAGCTGCACCATCGTACCCGCCATGGCTCTGTTTTTCCATTTTGCATCAATGGTCCTCATCAGAACTGCATTCCTGGACTACTCATGTCATTACATAGAATAGTACAGCACAGAAACAGGCACTTTGGCCCACAATGTGTCTGTGCCAACCAGTGTCACTTTAAACCAGACATCTGTCTGCATGTGTTTCATTGCTTTATTTCCTCACCTGTGCAATAATTGCTATTGTATCTACTTTCACCACTTTCCCTGGCAGTTTGTTCCAGGTACCGATCACTCTCAACATATAAAAAATGCGGCCTCAAGATCTCCTTAAAGTTACCCCTCTCACTTTACAGCGAGTAGATTTCATTCACAGCCTGGAAATAAAGATTCTCACTATCTTCGCCTCTCATAATTTTATATACTTCTCAGCTTCTGATGCATCAGAGAAAATCTCCTTATAGCAATAGCCTCTAATCTGGACAATATCCCAGTGACCACTTCTGCATCCTCTCCAGAGCCTCCACATCTTTCCAGTGACGCTCCATTAGTCAGTCAGAAGCACATGTGTATCTGTAAAATTGCATCATGTACCTTAAACAAAAGAGGTTCTGCACGTGCTGGAAATCCAGAAAAACACATGTACAAAATTCTGGAGGAACTCACAGACCAGACAGCATCTATGGGGAGGTATAAATAGCCGACGTTTTGGGCCGAGACCCTTCATTAAGCTTGAAGTACAGGATCCTGACCAAGTTCAGAAACAGTTATTACCCCTCAACCATCAGACTCCAAAACAAAAATGGATAATTTCACTCATCTTAACTCTGAAATGATTCCACATCCAATGGACAAGCTTTCAAAAACTCTCCAACTCATATTTTCTGTATTATTTATTTAGTTTATTATTGCTCTATTATTGCACAGTTTGTCTTTGTTTGCAATCGGTTGTTCGTCAGTCTTTGTGTGCAGCTATACGTACATCTCAGTTGAGCCTGATGATAACACCCCATGTTCTCTGATTTCTGGTTTGGCTGCAATAAACAAATGGATGAGCAATAATTTCCTAAAATTAAATGAAGATAAAAACTGAAATAGTTTTAGTTGGTCCCAAAGTCAAAAGAAATAAACTTCTGGATAAATTTGTGAACTTGGATCTCCTTGTAAAATCAGAAGTAACAAGCCTGAGGTGTTATCCTTGATTCAGATTTGAATTTTAAATCCCACATAAAGTGACCAGAGCAGCATTTCTGTACTTAAGAAATACTGCAGAGGTACATCTGTTTCTGTCATGTAACATTGCTGAAAAACTAATTCACACCTTTGTATCAAATAGACTAGATTACTGCAATGCACTTTTCACTGGCCTTCCAAAGCAATTTATTGACAAACTTCAATTCATTCAAAACACCACTGTTATACCTTTAACTAAAACTAGCATGAAGGAGCATATCACTCCCATCCTAGTTACTCTGCACGGGCTTGCTGTATCTTTTAGAATTGATTTTTGTGCTCTTTTACTTGTTTTTAAAGCTGTCAATGGTCTGGGTCTGGAGTACATCACAGAATCAGTTTTGTTTTATAATCCTGCTCAAGCTTTCAGGTTTTCTTCTGCTGGTCTCTTGAATTTAAATAATCTTCCTCAAAAGGTAATTGGTAGATCAGCTTTTTTGAACTACATTCCTAAACTGCGGAATTCGATTCCTTAAATTATAAGGGATGCAGACTCAGTTAACATTTATTAACAGTAACTCAAAACCTATTTATTTAACCTTTCTTTTAACTAACACCATTTTATCTTTTATTTCCATGTCTGCACTTTATCTCAATGTAAATCATTTTGAACTACATCATCTGGATGAAAAGTTCTCTATAAATAAGTTAGTGTATTATTATTATTAGTTTTTCATTGACTATATTGTATTTCTTTGTTCTCTTTCTTCATTTTGAATGGATAGAGAGTCTGCACAAATTCACTAATTTTACAAGATACAACGGGAGACAGGGCTAATTTATGCAGCCCTGGAGATTGTAGCTGATCATCAGAGAAAGATTCATTCCTCACCAGTGGGTATTCAGCTTGAATCAGTCTCATTCGTCTGCTGTACTGGAGCAGATAATCCCTGGAACATTTCAAGAACAGTCTTCGAAACATTGCTGTGCCAACACAGGAGATCTCCATCATTTTCAAAGATAAAAAGATGTTCAAATATTGCTATTTTTGAACATCTTTTTATCTTGAAAATGATGGAGATAGGACTGAAAGGCTAGAGGAAGAGTTAAGAGAAGGAAGATCTAAAAACCATCAAAAATACATCCAATTAGGGTTGTCCTTCTTATCTTGTCCTTGCTTCAATCGAGATGGCACTGAGCTGCGGTCTCCATCGAGGATGTGGCTCAAATTTCATCAATTTTTAGGTTTGTAGAGATACTTTTGGGGACAGAGAGGGGAAATAGGGGTCAGGTTGGGTTTAGGTATAGTGATATCGGGCCTCCGCTCCACACTTACAGGCCAGCGATGTGGATAGGTGATGAAGGACATCTGTGGATGTTGGCATGCCCCAGGTAGGTGAGTCCCAGGACTGGATGTCCATACTAGCAGGAAGCAAGTGGGCTGATGAGTTAAGCCTAGTGTCTGGGGGGGTCAGCACTGAAGATTGAAACCCGAAGACTGATCAGAAGTCTTGAAGTTGAAGCCCATTGGCCAAAGCCTGGGGAATAGAGACCGGAGGCCTGTCTTTGGAGAACTGCATGTGTGGTTAGGTGGGTGAGAAATGAGGAAAGAGGCATGTTTTTCCGTTGTTGTTTTGTTACTTGTGTTCTTTGTTGCTCTGCTGAGCATTATGCGCGTGGTATGCTGGTGCCAGAAAGTGTGGCGACACTCGCAGGCTGCCTCGACACACCCTTGGGTGTTAGCTGCTGATGCTGATATATTTCACTGCATGTTTCAATGTTCACGTGATAAATTAATCTGAACCTGCTCTCTCTGCACTTGGATCCTCGACTTCCTAACCAGAAGACCACAATCTGCAGGTATATGTGATAATATCTTCTCCTTGCTGACGACCAACACTGGTGCACCTCAGGGGTGTGTGCTTAGCCCACTGCTCTACTCTCTCTATACCATGACTGTGTGGCTAGGTATAGCTCAAATACCATCTATAAATTTGGTGATGCTACAACCATTGTTGGTAGAATCTTAGATGGAGACGAGAGGGCGTACAGGAGTGAGATATGCCAACTAGTGGAGTGGTGTCGCAGCAACAACCTGGCACTCAACGTCAGCGAAACAAAAGAGCTGATTGTGGACTTCAGAAGGGTAAGATGAAGGAACACATACCAATCCTCATAGAGGGAAAAGAAGTGGCGAGAGTGAGCAGTTTCAAGTTCCTGGGTGTCAAGATCTCCGAGGACCTGACCTGGTCCCAACATATTGATGCAGTTATAAAGAAGGCAAGACAGCGACTATACTTTATTAGGAATTTGAAGAGATTTGGTATGTCAACAAATACACTCAAAAACTTCTAGAGATGTACTGTGGAGAGCATTCTGACAGGCTGCATCACTGTCTGGTATGGGGGGGCTACTGCACAAGACCGAAAGAAGCTGCAGAGGGTTGTAATTTTAGTCGGCTCCATCTTGGGTACTAGCCTACAAACTACCCAGGACATCTTCAAGGAGCGGTGTCTCAGAAAGGCAGCATTCATTATTAGGGACCCCCAGCACCCAGGGCATGCCCTTTTCTCACTGTTACCATCAGGTAGGAGGTACAGAAGCCTGAAGGCACACACTCAGTGATTCAGGAACAGCTTCTTTCCCTCCGCCATCTGATTCCTAAATGGACATTGAACCCATGAACACGACCTCACTTTTTAAATACATATTATTTCTGTTTTTGGATGATTTTTAATCTATTCAGTATACATATACTGTAATTGATTTACTTATTTATTTTTTACTATTTTTCTTCTATATTATGCGTTGCATTGAACTGCTGCTGCTAAGTTAACAAATTTCACGACACATGCCGGTGATAATAAACCCAATTCCGAATCTGATTCTGATTCTGAAGGAACCATGCAAGCTTCTCTTGGGCTCTGCAGCTTGGCAACAGCACACCCATCAGCAGACAGTTGTTCTGGGTATAGCTCTCAAAAGAGACATTAACAGCTCCACACAGGAAAGACTAACTGGTTGTATCAGTGTAAGCTAGGGGGTATATTCATTAATTTCCACGTGTGCTATTTCTATTTATTGGCACAGCTTCATCCATCATGTTAATCACCAGAAGCAAGATGAAAATGCAAGCTACAATCAAGCCCTGATGCTATCAGAGTCAGGTATTCTATAATATAATTCATAAAGCTGGAAATTACTTTAGTCAAACAAATTTCAATATTTTATGAAGGCAAACAGCATACTGCACAATTTATGAGCTGCGTTGAGGACAATGAACAGAACTTGAATCTCAATGGGGCAAAAGAAAAACATTTAATTGAATTCAGATTAAAAATTTCAGCAGCGATTGACATGGATCTGATGGAAGCAAGTTCGTACCTTAAACGTATTTTGGGGTATCACACTGACTTGTCGTCATTATTATGTGCACTGGAACAATCAGTGGATCAGCGTGCACTCCTGGGTTATACACACTAGTTCCTGCTGTCAATATTCTGTACAGTCTGGGCACCATCCCTACCCCACCCCAACACACACACCACACACACACACACACACACACACACACGCACGCACGCACGCACACCATGCATTCATCCATATCTGGAGGACAGAGCACCACCACATTTGATCAAAATGAGCATTCTCAGATCAGATAAGTCGCCATATACTACCTTGACATTCATTTTCTTGCAGGCATTTACAGGAAAATAAAGGAATGCAATAGAATTTATGAAAAAAGCTACACTCAACAAAGATTGACAAATATCCAGTGTGCAAAAGAGAACAAATTATACAAATAATATCTTTTTAAAAATTAAAAATATACCTAAATAAATAAAAAACAAGACTATAATGCTGCCAGATAACGTCTCCCACCAATTAAAATTCCAGCATTATTCTTTAAGTTTAATATATCTTTTGATTTTTAAGCCAAAAAAATGAGCTTATAAAAATTTGCTAACGTATGCACAATGTTTTCTGGTGGATGTGCATCCAGCTCATTTTTTTTGAATAAGACAATGGAGAAATAATTTAGTCTGCAGAGATTCAGTGCCAATTCTTCTAGAGTTTAATTTATTCCATTAAAGCTGGATCAGCTTCATTTCAGGTTCATGATTCTCAGGAAACAAGCAGTCCAAGATGCACCAACGCACATAGCCTCAGCTCCTGTTCTTTCCATTCAGTCATCCCCCAACTCCAGCCTGGGGATTAAGGGGCAGCTCATCAACAAAGGATAGAGGAGAGTGTCAAAAGACTGAAGGATTAATTAGGAAGGAAAATACAGAGCACAATATGAATACAGATGGAAATATAAAGACAGTAAGAGTGTACATTATAACACAACCGATGGACTCGAGGCCTCTACAAAAATATAACACTAACAATGTTCCTAGTGTTCATTGTAATGTATGGATCGATTTATTTAAAGCAATGACTCCTCTTAGCACGACTATGGACTGATAACTCACCTATGTGCATTGATCTGTTGTCTACGCATGCATATTGATCTGCTCTCTCTCTCACTGCAATGTGAATATATCAGTTAAAACCATCTCCCACATCCATGTTTTTAATTGATATGTCGTTGCACAGACACAGCAATTATGTTTTGCTGTACTTTTTATTTGTTCTCAGCTCAAGCTGGTATTGTTATTATTATTACTATTTATATTTGCATAAATTTGTCTCCTTTTCCACACAGGTTACTTGTCAATCTTTGCGTGTAGTTTTTTACTTTATACTTTATTGTCACCAAACAATTGATACTAGAACGTATAATCATCACAGAAATATTTGATTCTGCGCTTCCCGCTCCCTGGATTACAAATATTAAATATTAAAAATAGTAAAGATTAGTAAATATTACAAATTTAAATTATAAATCATAAATAGAAAATAGAAAAATGGTAAGTAAGGTAGTGCAAAAAAAACCGAGAGGCAGGTCCAGATATTTGGAGGGTAGGGCCCAGATCCAGGTCAGGATCCGTTCAGCAGTCTTATCACAGTTGGAAAGAAGCTGTTCCCAAATCTAGCCGTACGAGTTTTTCATTCATTCTATGGTATTTCCCTGTTTTACTATGAATGCCTGTGAGAAAATGAACCTCAGAATAGAATATGGTAACATACACGTACTTTGATAATAAATTTACTTTGAACTTTGATTTTAACAAAAGGGTGGCAACAAAGTAAATATTGCTCCCACCAAAAATGAGGCAAGGAGATGGCAGGTGGATGAAACAGATATATTGCATCAGTCTTCACTATATAGATGATACAGAAAGCATTCCAGAAATACAGATTCCCCCCAGGTTATAGTCCTCTAGCTTCCTGCTAATTTTTGCATACAATATTGCAAAAATTAGTGGGATGCTAAAGAAGCTTTTAAAAACCAATAAAAGCAATAAGGGGAGAAAAATGAAGTATGGAGGTAAACTGGCCAATAGTATAAAAGGAGACACCAAAAGTTTTAAATAAAGGGTAAAAGAGAGGAGAGAGTGGATATTGAACCACTGGAAAATGATGTTGGAGAGGTAGTAATGGGGAACAAAGAAATAACAGATCAACTGAATAAGTACTTTGCATCAGTCTACACTCTGGCAACATGCCAGAAATTTGAGAGAGTCAGGGGACAGGGAGTGAGAACACTCTAAAGAGAAGATGCTTGGGTAGCTATAGGGTCTGAAGGTGGATCTCACCCGGACTGGATGGGCTACACTCCAATATTCTAAAGGAGGTAGCTGAAGAGATTGTGGAGGCGTTATTAGTGATCTTTCAAGGATCACTAGAGTCAGAAATGGTTCCAGAGGAGTGGTTAATCACAAATGTCACTCCATTCTTTAATAATGGAGAGGGGCACAAGTAGGAAATTATAGGCCAGTTAGTCGAACTTCAATGGTTGGTGAGATTTTAGAGTCCATAATTATGAAAGGTTTTGGGGTACAGTACTTGGAAGTACATGATAAAATAGGCTGAAATCAGTATAGTTTCCTTAAGGGAAAAAACTGCTGGAATTATTTGAGGAAATAACAAGCAAGATAGACAAAGGGGGCAAAGGATATTACTTATTAGGATCTTCAGAAGGCCTTTGACAAAATACCACACACAAGGCTGCTAAACAAGACAGGAGCCCATGGTATTTCAGGAAAGATACTAGTACCGATAGAACATTGGATGGCCAGCAAGAGGCAAAGAGTGGGAATAAAGGGAGATTTTTCTGATTGGCTTCCGATGACTAGTGGTGTTCTGCAAGGATTGGTGTTGAATCCACTACATTTCTGGATGGCAGAATTGATGGCTTTGTGGCCAAGTTTGTGAATGATAAAGGATAGATAGAAGGGAGGTAATATTGAGAAAGCAGGAGTTGAGGGCCAGGACAGCTTATGGCAATGGCAAAAAAGTGGTAGATGGAATACGTGTAGGGAAGTGTATGGTCATGCACTTTAGCAGAATAAATAAAGTCGCAAACTATAAACACAAGAGATACTGCAGATGCGGGTATTCAACAGCAGCACACACAATTGCTGGAGGAACTCTGCATGTCAGGCAGCAGCCATAGAGACAAATAACCAGTTGGTATTTGAGCCGAGATTCTTCATCTGGACTGGTACGGAAGGGGAAAGGATAAAACGGTGGGAGGGAAGGAACATACAAGCTGGCAGGTGAAAGGTGAAGTGAGAAACTGGAAGGTGATAGGTGGAAGAGGCAAAGGGCTGAAGAAGAAATCCAATATGAGAAGAGATTGGACCAGGGGAGACAGGGAAGGAGAAGGGGCTTCAGAGGGAGGTGATATGCAGGTGAAGAGAAGAGAAAGGTAACAAGGGAGCCCAAATGCAGAATGGAAAGAAGAGAGGGGAGAGAAGTTAGAGAAATCAATATATATATCATCAGGTTGGAGGCTATCCAGACAGAAGGTGAGGTGTTGCTCTACTAACCTGAGAGTGGCCTCATCACAGCAGTAGAGGAGGCCATAGACCGACATGTCGGAATGGGAATGGGGAATTGAACTAAAATGGCTGGGCACTGGGAATTCCTGGTTGCTGTGGATGGAGCAAAGGTGCTCAATACAAACCATTTTTTTAAAATGGAGTGAAAATTCAGAAATCAGAGGCACAATAGAATTTGGGAGGTCTAGCATAACGTGCCAGAAGTTTAAGAGGGGCAGGAGTGAATGTAATTGCTATTATTATGGAGAGGAGCTTGGGAAGCTGAAAGGCTTGAAGGTAGATAAGTCACTGGGACTTCATGGACTATATCCCAGAGTTTTTAAAGAGGTAAAGTTCAAAGTTCGAAGTACATTTACTATCAAAGTAAATATACTAATAATCACCTTGAGATTTGACTCCTCACAGGAGCCACAAAACAAAGAAACCCAATAAAACCCATTAAAAAAGACCGTCAAACAGTCAATGTGCAGAACAAAAACAAATTATGCAAAGTAGGTAGCCAAAGAAAATATGGATAAACCAAGAGGAAGGAACTCAGGAACGTTGCGACCACCAGGAAAGTGGCATAAAGCAAGTTGTTGGGCTGACACGTGCCTGGATCACGATTATCTTCAGTCTACAGTTTTAATGTACAGTGCCCAGAAAAAATATTCACCCGTCCCCCACTGGAAGTGCTCATGTTTTGTTATCTTGCAACATTGAATCACAGTGGATTTAATTTGGCTTTTTTGACAGTGATCAACAGAAAAAGACTCATGTCAAAGTGAAAACAGATCTCTACAAAGAGATCTAAATTAATTACAAATATAAAACACCAAATAATTGACTGCAAAAGTATTCACTCTCTTTAATATGACACACCAAATCATCACTGGTGCAGCCAATTAGTTTTAGAAGTCAGATAATTAGTTAAATGAAGATCTGTTTTTGGAGACCTGTCTGCAGTCAAGGTGTTTCAGTTGATCGTAGTAAAAATACACCTATATCTGGAAGGTCCAACAGTTGGTAAATCAGTATCCTGGCAAAAACTACACCATGAAGACAAAAGAACGCTCCAAGCAAGTCCATGAAAAACTTATTGAAAAGCACAAGTCAGAAGATAAGATAAAACTTTATTTATTCCAAAGGAAATTACTGTTGCAAGGTTGTTCAGTCAGAAATATATACTTTAAAGTACAAATTGTAAACATTGAGGTACAAAAAAATACAAAATATGAATTAAAAGGTAATATGCAAAATACAGATGTGCGATAAAACCACATATTTATATACTTAAGGAGGAGAAGTTGTAGAGTCTTATTGCCACAGGGAAAAGGATCTCCTGTGGCATCCAGTGGTGCTCCCGTTTATCCAGTATGTCATGGAGGGGGTGAGGGCGATTGTCCATAATGCTCTGTAGCTTCTGCAGCATACTACGCTCAGTCACAACCACCAGGGAATCCAGTTCCACCCCCAGAACAGAACCAGCCTTCCTGACGAGCTTATCGATCTTCTTGGCGTCAGCTGCTCTCACCCTGCTGCCCCAGCAGACCACAGCGTAGAATAGAATGCTGCCCACCACTGAGTCGAAGGATATCTGCAGCAAGGTACTGCAGATGCTGAATGACCGGAGCCTCCTCAGGAAGTACAGTCAGCTCTGTCCCTTCTTGTATAGAGCCTCTATATTTAGTCCAGTCCACTTTATTGATCAGGTGAGTTCCCAGGTATTTGTAATCCTGGACAACTTCCACATCTGCTCCCTTGATGGAGATGGGAGTGCAGAGTGTTTTCATCTTCCTGAAGTCCACCACCAAATCCTTCGTCTTAGTGATGATGGTGATTCAGCCCACACCACTCAACAAAGCTGTTCGCCACACATCTATACTCAGCCTCTTCACCCCAGTTGATACAGCCCACAACTGCCAAATTGTCCAAAAGCCTCTGCAGGTGGCAGGAATCCGAGTTGTATCTGAAGTCTGAGGTATAGACAGTTTACAGGAAGGGGGACGGGACAGGACGGTCCCCTGAGGTGCACCTGTGCTGCTAACCACAGTACCTGATACACAGCTCTGCAATCTCACATACTGTGGGCATCTGGACAGTTAGTCTGTAATCCTGGGTACTTAGGAAATCTATAGAACAGTAACTGTAAACAGTATCTGTAAATTGAAAATAAACTGCAAAAATGCAGATAATAAATAAATAGCAATAAATAACAACCATGAAGTAACAAGATAAAAGAATCCTCAAATGAATGTAGTTATCCCTTTTGTTCAAGAGCCTGATGGTTGAGGGTTGTAACTGTTCTTGAACCTGGGGGTGTGAACCCTGAGGCATTTATATCTTCTGCCTGATGGCAGCAGCGAGTAAAGAGCATGGCCTGAGTGGTGAAGATCTTTGATAGAACCATAGAACCATAGAAACTACAGCACAGAAACAGGCCCTTTGGCCCTTCTTGGCTGTGCCAAACCATTTTCTGCCTAGTCCCACTGACCTGCACACAGACCACATCCCTCCATACACCTCCCATCCATGTATCTGTCCAATTTATTCTTAAATGTTAAAAAAGAACCCGCATTTACCACCTCGTCTGGCAGCTCATTCCATAGTCCCACCACTCCCTGTGTGAAGAAGCCCCCCCTAATGTTCCCTTTAAACTTTTCCCCCCTCACCCTTAACCCATGTCCTCTGGTTTTTTTCTCCTCTTGCCTCAGTGGAAAATGCCTGCTTCCATTCACTCTATCTATACCCATCATAATTTTATACACCTCTATCAAATCTCCCCTCATTCTTCTACGCTCCAGGGAATAAAGTCCTAACCTATTCAACCTTTCTCTGCAACTGAGTTTCTCAAGTCCCGGCAACATCCTTGTAAACCTTCTCTGCACTCTTTCAACCTTATTTATATCCTTCCTGTAATTTGGTGACCAAAACTGAACACAATACTCCAGATTCGGCCTCACCAATGCCTTATACAACCTCATCATAACATTCCAGCTCTTATACTCAATACTTTGATTAATAAAGGCCAAGGTACCAAAAGTTCTCTTTACGACCCTATCTACCTGTGACGACACTTTTAGGGAATTTTGTATCTGTATTCCCAGATCCCTCTGTTCCACTGTACTCCTCAGTGCCTTACCATTAACCCTGTATGTTCTATGTTGGTTTGTCCTTCCAACGTGCAATACCTCACACTTGTCAATATTAAACTCCATCTGCCATTTTTCAGCCCATTTTTCCAGATGGTCCAAGTCCCTCTGCAGGCTCTGAAAACCTTCCTCACTGTCTACTACACCTCCAATCTTTGTATCATCAGCAAACTTGCTGATCCAATTTACCACATTATCATCCAGATCATTGATATAGATGACAAATAACAATGGACCCAGCACTGATCCCTGTGGCACACCACTAGTCACAGGCCTCCACTCAGAGAAGCAATTCTCTACCACCACTCTCTGGCTTCTTCCATCAAGCCAATGTCTAATCCAATTTACCACCTCTCCATGTATACCTAGCGACTGAATTTTCCTAACTAACCTCCCATGCAGGACCTTGTCAAAGGCCTTACTGAAGTCCATGTTGACAATATCCACTGCCTTCCCTTCATCCACTTTCCTGGTAACCTCCTCGAAAAACTCCAATAGATTGGTCAAACATGACCTACCACGCACAAAGCCATGTTGACTCTCCCTAATAAGCCCCTGTCTATCCAAATGCTTGTAGATTCTGTCTCTTAGTACTCCCTCCAATAACTTACCTACTACTGACGTTAAACTCACCGGCCTATAATTTCCCAGATTACTTTTCGATCCTTTTTTAAACAACGGAACAACATGAGCCACTCTCCAATCTTCCGGCACTTCACCCGTAGACAGCGACATTTTAAATATTTCTGCCAGGGCCCCCGCAATTTCAACACTAGTCTCCTTCAAGGTCCAAGGGAACACTCTGTCAGGTCCCGGGGATTTATCCACTTTAATTTTCCTCAAGACAGCAAGCACCTCCTCCTTTTCAATCTGTACAGTTTCCATGGTCTCACTACTTGATTCCCTCAATTCCATGGATTTCATGCCAGCTTCCTTAGTAAATACAGACGCAAAAAACCTATTTAAGATATCCCCCATTTCCTTTGGTTCCGCACAAAGCCGACCACTCTGATCTTACAGAGGACCAATTTTATTCCTTACAATCCTTTTGCTCTTAATATACTTGTAAAAGCTCTTTGGATTATCCTTCACTTTGACTGCCAAGGCAACCTCATGTCTTCTTTTAGCCCTCCTGATTTCTTTCTTAAGTATTTTCTTGCACTTCTTATACTCCTCAAGCAACTGATTTACCCCCTGTTTCCTATACATTTCATACAACTCCCTCTTCTTCTTTATCAGAGTTGCAATATCCCTTGAGAACCAAGGTTCCTTATTCCTATTCAATTTACCTTTAATCCTGACAGGAACATACAAACTCTGCACTCTCTAAATTTCCCCTTTGAAGGCTTCCCACCTACCAATCACATCTTTGCCAGAGAACAACCTGTCCCAATCCACGCTTATTAGATCCTTTCTCATTTCTTCAAATTTGGCCTTCTTCCAGTTCAGAATCTCAACCCTAGGACCAGATCTATCCTTGTCCATGATCAAATTGAATCTAATGGTGTTATGATCACTGGAACCAAAGTGCTCCCCTACACAGACTTCTGCCACTTGCCCTAATTCGTTACCTAACAGGAGATCCAATATTGCATCCCTTCTAGTTGGTCCCTTTATATATTGATTTAGAAAACTTTCCTGAACACATTTTACAAACTCTAAACCATCTAGACCCCTAACAGTATGGGAGTCCCAATCAATATATGGAAAATTAAAATCCCCTACCACCCAACTTTATGTTTCCTGCAGTTGCCTGCTATCTCTCTGCAGATTTGCTCTTCCAAGTCTCGTTGACTATTGGGTGGTCTGTAATACAATCCCACTAATGTGGCCATACCTTTCCTGTTTCTCAGCTCCACCCATAAGGACTCAGTAGACAAGCCCTCTAATCTGTCCTGCCTGAGCACTGCTGTAATATTTTCCCTAACAAGCAACCTCCCCCACCTTTCATTCCCCTGCCTCGATCACATCTGATGACGGATGTTGCTTTCCTATGACAGCAATGCTTCATGTAGATGTGCTCAATGGTTGGGAGGGTTTTTATCCGTGATGTACTGGCTCAAATCCGCTACCTTTTGTAGGATTTTCTGCTCAAAGGCATTGATGTTCCCATACCAGCCCAAAATGCAGCCGGCCTGTACACTTTCCACCACACATCTCTAGAAGTTTGCCAAGGTTTCTGATGACTTGCCAAATCCCCACAGACTCCTGAGGATGTAGAGGCACTGTCGTGCTTTCTTCGCTATTATATTTATATGTTGGGTCCAGGACAGGTCCTCTGAGATAGTGATACCCAGAAATTTAAAGTATGGCCCTTCTGCACTTATTTTCCCTATTGTGTTATGGTTGTGATTTTATATCAAGATTGGTTTACAACAGCAACACCCACGTTGCTTGGTGGAATACCAGCAGCAGTGATCATGACCGTGAACTTGATGCAGCTTCCAACAGACAGGCTGTCATAGTGTGGAAACATGTCTGTTTTACACCATGTTTGTAATTGCCATGCACTGCCAGAAACATTTCTATGTCATGTAAACTAAAGAGCATTGCACCAACTACAAAGACAGCTTGTGGATCATTTCACTCATATGAATAAAAGAACAAAGTAAATCCTAGAGTAACAACAGAAAACCTGCAGATACTGGAAATCAAAGTGATGCAGACAAAATGCTTGAGGAATTCAGCAGGCCAGGCAAGCGTCTATGGAAAAGAGGGAACAGTCAATGCTTCCGGCTGAGACCCTTCATCAAGATCTCATGGTAGGTCCCTAAAACGAAACTCTAGCTGATTACAAAGAAAACACATGAAAGCTAAACAGCAGATTCTGCAGATGCTGAACATCTTGAAAAAACTCACACAAAGTGCTGGAGGAACTCAGGTCAGACAGCATCCATGGAGAAGAATAAACAGTCGGGGTTTTGGGCTAAGAACCTTCATCAGGACAAGAAAGGAAGGAGTAAAAGCCAAAATAAGAAGATGGAGGGGAGGAGAGTGAGGGGAAGGAGCACAAATCGGCAGGTGATAGATGAAACCAGGCGAGGGGGAAAGCGGATGGCTGGGAAAGGGGGGAGTGATGTGAAAAGCTGACAAGCAATAGGTGGAAGAGTTACGGGGCCAAAGAAGGGGGAATCCTATAGGAGAGGAAAGTGGTCCATGGAAGAAAGGGAAGGAGAGGGACACCAAAGAAGGTGATGAGCAGGTGAAGAGAAGGGGTGAGAGGGGAGCCAGAATGTGGAATGGAAAAAGCAAGCGGGGGAGAGGTTAGAAATAACCAGAAGTTAGAAAATAGACAAAAGCTGGGTATTTGCATCCCTTTCCTGTTGGCCTCAATAATTACTGTCCTTTATATGAAAACCCATCTGGTTCGTGATCTCTAATGGGATTAAATCCCAATCTGGGGCAGGATCAGCAGACTATTGTGCCTGTAACAGCTTCTTACAGCAGAACACGCAAGACTTATAGCCAGGCTCAGCTGGTTCTTGTTGCCCAGACCCAGGCTGATCCTCAGTGGACAAGTTTAGTGGGCCCCAGGACTCAGGCCTGGTAATAGGCAGACTCTGGAGTTCAGGCAGACACCAGGGGGTGTTTAGTTCTTACCTTGAGTCTTCAGCCACAGTCTCCACACTGCTCCTCTCATAACCACACAGCACATGTTTTCAGGGCAAAATTGGTGAGATGTCACCTACCTCTCCTTTTAAGGAGTTGTGGCAGTCCTGAGGATACCTAATACCATCTTCATGTTTCAGTCGGTTTTAAAGGGAACCCAGCATTCCATGTCAGAGCTGGACAGGACAAACAGTTTTCATTTCAGATCTGAAAGTTCTGGATACAGGATTGCAGGCAACTCTAGTGGGGGACCATTTCAGCTCAAAATGTCATATCTTGTATTACTCCACAATTCAGACTATTACCTATACACTTTATATCAGTTATAGATAGAAAATGATGCTATTTGGATATCTTCAGAGTTGGCCACTCATTGTTTTTAATGATATGGTTGGAAAATTATTACGAGTTTACAGACTAAATTGTAGTACCGTGGATGTCTGATTGGTGTGTGCTTCTTGCTGAGAGTGGTTGTGAAACTAGATCAATTTTCGCTCATTACATTGCAGCCTGACATTAACTGAAGCAATTATCTCAATCTCATAAATTGTTATAATGAACAAATTCTGATGGTTGTTTTAGTTAGACAATCATCTTTCACAGAAGTGGTTCCTGTTGCCAGATATAGAGACCATAAGGCACAGGAGCAGGATTAGGCCATTCAGCCCATTGAGTCTGCTTCATATCTTAGTGAAGTAAAGTATTTTCACCGTTACAGTTGCAGGTGGCAGCAGATGTCATGGATGCAAGGCACTTCCATAATAACGCTTTTTTGCAAGCTAATAGAGCTAAAGATTGTTAACTCCTTAGGTTACCCCTGGGTCTCTGGCTCTATCTTGGCCATTCCCAGGGTCTCACAAAACTCTTCCAGAGAGATTAGCTACTATAAACAAGCCCACACCATTGTTTTGCAGCCAACACCAGTGCACTTGATTCAGTCTTTCTTAATCTTCACCCTATCACAGGCATGAACTTTACTTTCTCTCTCCCTTTTCTGCATCTTAATTTTTTCTGTTTTCTGAAGGCCATCAACTCAATTTGCTTCACTCTCTACAGACAGTGCCTGATCTGCTGAAGATTCCCATCATTTTCCATTTTATATTGTTTTCATCTTTATATAAATACTGAGGGCAAAAAGGCAATTTAATAATACACCAACATCTGTTCACTGAAGAACAACTTCAGATTGTACATTAGACAGGACAGATGCTGAGAACGAAAACTAGTGAGCACTCAAGTGAATCAAACAAACAAGAGAAAAATTGCAGATGCTGGAAATCCGAGCAACACACAAACTGAATAATAAATTGTTCACTGATAAAATCTTTCTGCACCCTCCCAGGCCACTGTATCTGTGTTCTTCCCCATCCTCTCCCAGCAGAAACACTTGACAGCTTGTCTCCAGCACAGTGGGTAGAGCAGTTTCTTGGTCCATGGGCAATGAAGCAAAGTAGAGATCATTCTCAGATAATAAACGACAAAGACCTTCGCCTTGGGTGAGGAAAAATACATCAAAAAATGGGTTACACCTGTGGACAAATTGAAAAACTGGCCCAGGATTGAGGATTCTGATAAGCTACTGTCAGCGGTCTATGGTGCAGTAAGGGTGATATTTAAGTTAGTTCTGAACAAACCATATGTGCAACTGAGTACTCGTAGTATTGTTAAATGCAAAAGTCCAACAATCACATGTACGTGCATTTGTTCCTAAAAGAGCAGAATTAGTTTCCTCTTGCAGTAATTGTTTCTTGTTATCAGCTTCATGTGTTGTTGATGCCTTCCATTACAATACCGTTGAGGTGTGCTCGCCATATCAAGTGGTGTTTGTGGTATTTTCCGACTCAGGGACAAAATCAACTTAAAGACTTTAAGTCTATAAGACAGAGGAGCAGAATTGGACCATTCGGCCCATCGAGTCTGCTCCACCATTCGATATTAGCTCAACCCCATGCTTGTGCCTTCTCTCCATAATCATAAGCACCCTTACTAATCAAGAAAAATGTTCTCTCTTCACTTTCTGAAACCCAACTGAGCAACGTTCATTACAGTATTGCAAGTAACCAGATATATGCAGAAAATCATTGCTGGTTTTGACGTTTATGGTGGTTTAAGGGAAATGTGATGGTAAAAGGTAAGATTATGGTGGTTCAGTATGTTATTATAGTAATAGAGCACTACAGCACAGAAACAGGCCCTTCAGCCCATCTAGCCCATGCCAAACTGTTAAACTGCCTAGTCCCATCGACTCGCATCTAGACTATAGCCCTCCATACACCTCCTATCCATGTACATATACAAATTTCTTCTAAATGTTGTAATCTAACCCACATCCACCACTTCCGCTGGCAGCCCGTGCCACACTCGCACCATCCTCTGAGTGAAGTGTCCCCTTAAATATTTCACCTTTTGCCCTTAACCAATGACCTCTCTTTTTAGTTTCATGCACCTCACTGGAAAAAGCCTCCTTGCTTTCACCCTATCTATTCCCCTCATAATTTCGTATTCTTCTATCAAATCCCTCCTCATCCTCCTATAATCCAAAGGAATAAAGTCCCAACCTATCCAATCTTTCCCTGTAACTCAGATCCTCAAGTCCTGGCAACATCCTTATAAATGTTATCCATAGTCCATAGTCTTATCCAAAGAACGGTATCAAATCAGTAGAAAGATGTGACATAGGATGGGAAGATGTTGAACCCAGTGGGTTGAGTTAAGAAACTGCAAGGGTAAAAGGACCCTGATGGCAGATATATACAGGCCTCTAAACAGTAGCTAGGATGTTCACTACAGATTACAATGGGAAATATAAAAGGCATATCGAAAGGGCAATGTTATGATAGTCATGGGAGATTCTAACATACAAAAGAATTGGGAAAATCTGGTTAGTAATGAATCTCAAGAGAGTGAATGCATTGAATACCTATGAGATGGCCTTTTAGAACAATTTGTCATTAACCTATTGGGTGATTGGCTATACTGGATTGAACATTATGCAATGAACCAGAGTTGATTAGGGAGCTTAAGGTAAAAGAACCTTAGGAGGCAGTGATCACAATATAATTGAGTTCAACATGAAATTTCATAGGGAGAAAGTAAGGTATAAATTAGCAGTATTGCAGTGGAATAAAGAAAATTACAATGGTATGACAGAGGCATTGGCCAAAGTAAATTGGAAGGAGATGCTGGCAGGGATGACAGCAGAGCGGCAGTGGCGTGTGTTTCTGGGAAAAATGAGGAAGGTGCAGGACAGATATATTCCAAAAACAAAGAAATACTCAAAATGGCAAAATAGTACAACCATGGCAGACAAGTGAAGTCAAAGCTAATGTAAAGACAAAAGAGAGGGAGGGTATACAACAAAGCAAAAATTAGTGGGAAGATAAGAGGATTGGGATGCTTTTAAAAACCTACAGAAAGCAACTAAGAGAATCATTAGGAGGGAAAAGATGAAATATGAAAGCAAGCTAGCAAATAATATAAAGGTGAATAGAAAAAGCTTTTTCCAAGTACATAAAAAATAAAAGACAGATGAGATTGGCTATAGGACCGCTAGAAAATGAGGCCAGAGATATAATAGCAGGGGAAGAAAGAGATGGCAGATGAACCAAATGAGTATTTTTCATCAGTCTTCACTGTGGAAGACACTAGCAGTGTGCCAGATGTTGAAGGGTGCGAGAGAAGAGAAGTGAGTACAGTTACTATTACAAGGGAGAAGGTGCTCAAAAAGCTGAAAGATCTAAAGGTACATAAGTCATGAAAGATCTAAAGGTACATAAGTCATGAAAGACCTAAAGGTACATAGGTCACACTGACCAGATGAACTGCAGCCTAGGGTTCTGAAACAGGTAGCAGTAGAGATTCTGGAGGCATTAGTAATGATCTTTCACGAATCATTGGACTCTAGCGTGGTTCCAGAGGACTGGAGAATTGCAAATATCACTCTTTAAGAAAGGAGGGAGGCAGCAGAAAGGAAATTATAAACCAGCTTGCCTGACCTCTGTGTTGGGAAGATGTTGGAGTGAATTGTTAAGGATGAGATTATGGAGCACTTGGTGACAAGGGCAAGATAGGAGAAAGTCACCATGGTTTCTTTAAGGGAAAATCTTGCCAGGTGAACCTGTTGGAATTCTTTGAGGAGATTACAATAAAGGGGTTGTAATGGATGTTGTATATTTGGATTTTCAGAAGGCCTTTGACCAGATTGCATACATGAGGCTGCTTAGCAAGTTAAGAGCCCATGGTATTACAAGAAAAGTTACTGGCATGGCTAGAGTATTGGCTGATTGGTAGGAAGCAGCAAGTAGGAATAAAAGGATCCTTTTCTGGTTGGCTGGCAGTGACTAGTGGTGTTCCTCAGGGATCAGAGTTTGGACCGCTTCTTTTCATGCTGTATATCAATGATTTAGATGATGGAATAGATGGCTTGTTGTAAAGTTTGCAGATGATACGAAAGTTGGGGGAGGGGCAGGTAGTGTTGAGGAAACAGGTAGGCTGCAGGAGGACTTAGATTAGGAGAATGGGCAAGGCAGTGGCAAATGAAATACAATGTTGGAAAATGTATGGTCATGCACTTTGGTAGAAGAAATAAATTGTCACACTATTTTCGAAACAGGGAGAAAATCCAAAAATCTGAGATGCAAAGGGACTTGGGAGTCCTCATGTAGACCACCCTAAAGGTTAACTCGCAGGTAGAGTTGGTGGTGAGGAAGGCAAATGCAATGTTAGCATTCATTTCAACAGGTCTCAAATATAGGGGCAGGGATATGATGCTGAGGCTTTATAAGGCACTGGTGAGGCCTCACCTTGAGTATTGTGAACAGTTTTGGGCTCCTCATCTAAGAAAAGATGCGCTGGCATTGGAGGGTTCAGTGGAGGTTCACAAGAATGATTCTGGGAATGAAAGGGTTATCATATGTGGAACGTTTGATGGCTCTGGGTCTGTACTTGCAGGAATTCAGAAGGATGTGGGGCAATCTCATTGAAACCTTTGGAATGTTGAAAGGCCTACACAGAGAAGATATGGAAAGGATGTTTCCCATGGTGGGAGAGTCTCGGACAAGATGGCATAGTCTCGGATAGAGGGGTGTCCATTTAAAACAGAGATGCAGAGAAATTTCTTTAGCTAGAGGGTGATGAATTTGTGGAATTTGTTTTCACAGACAGCTGTGGACACCAGGTTGTTGAGTGTATGTAAGGTGGAGATTGATAGGTTTTTGGTTGGCCACGGCATCAAAGGATACAGGGAGAAGGCCGGGGAGTGGGGCTGAGGAGGGGAAAAGAAAGGATCAGCCATGATTGAATGGCGGAGCAGACTTGATGGGCCAAATGGCCTAATTCTGCTCCTATGTCTTATTGTCAAAGTACACTTCTCTGCCTTAAATTCCATCAACCATTTTCCAGCCCTTTTTCTTGGCAGATCCCACTTCAAGTTTTGATAGACTTCTCCACTCTGCCCCATATCTTGGTGTCCTCGGCAAATTTGCTGATCCAGTTTACGATATTATCATCCAGATTGTTGATATAGATGACAAACAAGAATGGGCAATGGGAAAAGTATGCAGGGTTATAGTCCGGGAGCAGGTCGATGGGACGAGGCAGGTTAATGGTTCGGCAAGGACTAGATGGGCTCAAGGGCCTGTTTCTGTGCTATAGTGCTCCGTGACTGACTCTATGACTTAAGGAGATGGAAGTGCAATAGGAGACAAGAGGTGAGGAGAAAAAGATGTTGGGAAAGAAGGAAGAAGTATAAGAAAAAATGAGGGAGGAGGAGAAAGGGCAGGGGAATAAAAGGGGAAGGGACAGGAAAAGGAAGGCTTGGGAAAGGGAGTGTTTAGGAAAGAAGTGTCAGAAAAGATGGAAGGTATTTAAGAAAGGGGGCAGAGAGGGTTGTAAGATGTATATTATTCTTGTCATGTCCTCAGAATAAAGAGACTGCTCTCCCTTCTCCACATCTCACTGCACTGAAAAGGACATCTGATGTCAGTCTTGCCTGTGAACATTGGAGAGAGTCTGATTGACAGAAAGCAAGGGGCTGAGTACCATAAGCAGCCTAGTTAGATGTAGCTGTCACAGTCAAGACCTAATTATTGCCATTCCCTCAAACATAGGGAGCAGCTTCAGCACACTCCCACAGGAGCAGTTGGTCCACTGGAGGCGGATGGAGAAAACTTCACCAATTATTGTAGCTTTTCCAGCCAAATTAAACCTGTTCTTCCAACCTGTAAGTGTACCTATTTCATGCATACTTACAGGGTGGCCAACCTCCTGCAGCGTGTAATTAACACTGAAGGGACTACACTCACTCACTGAGCAACACCGGCCAGACTAAGGACCCCCATCTCCTTAACCCAGTAAGTGGAGCAGAATATTATCACCTCTGAGTTGTTCTCCTGGTGCACCTCATTGAATTGACTTTATTTCTTACATCCTTCGCATACATGAAGAGTAAAAATCTTTATGTTACGTCTCCATCTAAATATGCAATCTGCAATCATAGTAATTTATAATAAATAGAACAGTCAGTGTAACACAGAGTACACTCAAATCAGCATGAGTTCATCAGTCTGATGGCCTGGTGGAAAAAGCTGTCCCGGAGCCTGTCGGTCCTGGCTTTTATGCTGCAGTACCGTTTCCCGGATGGTCGCAGCTGGAACTGATTGTGGTTGGGGTGACTCGGGTCCCCAGTGATCCTTCGGGCCCTTTTTACACACCTGTCTCTGTAAATGTCCTGAATCATGGGAAGTTCACAACTACAGATGCACTGGGCTGTCCGCACCACTCTCTGCAGAGTCCTGAGCAACCAGCAACTGATGGAGGAACTCACTAGGTCAACTGGAATCAGAATCAAATTTATCATCACTGACATCTTGTACTCTTCCCCTACACCCATCTGGCTTCTTCCCCCTCCTTTCCAGCCCCAAACATTGACTGTTTATTCCTCCCCATGGATATTTGCTTACCTGCCGAGTTCCTCCAGCACTTGGTGTAAACACTGAAGATTTCCAACATCAGCAGAATCTTTTGCGTTTATTGTATCCCAGACTTGTTTGCAGGAATATTGGTTTTGGATACAGCTTGCCAGGTTCTAGAGAGTTAAAGGGTTGCCAAGGAGATGCACAACTTGTAGAGGCAGTTTATTTATAGAGCAGCAAAGCAGTTTAATCCATATGGATCACTACAAGTAGGTCACAACATATCTGCCGTCTGATGGTGGGTGAGTGAGTGGGAAGCACTGCCTGACCATTCAAGAGAAGTCTCAGAGCCCAACTGTCAGTGACCGAAGCTGGTCTCAATTCCAATGACCGACAGTAATTAACCGTGCTAAAGGTTAATCAGACCTTTCAACTCCCCACTCATTTGAAGCAAGACTTCTTGCTGTATAAATTATGACTAAAGACACACCACACATCCATGAGTTTATATTTTTGTTTCATACGCAAACCTCCTAATAACCAGGATTACTTTCTGTAAGGGGTCAACTATTCAGGACAGAAGAAATTTCCTCAACCCAAAAGGTGAGGGCAGTCACTGTCCATTTTCTGCACAGTGCTCAATAGGTTACTAGATATTGAGGGAGTAAAAGGTTATGTGGTTGAAATTTCCTCAATCGAAAAGGTGAGGACAGTCACTGTCCAGTTTCTGCACAGTGTTCGATAGGTTAGGGAGTAAAAAGTTATGTGGTTGATACAGAAAAATGGAGCTGTGATAGATTATCCATGATCTTATTGTACTTGTCGAGCTGAGGATGGAAATCCTCACTGTGGATGGCATGCAAAACTCAGTTTTTCACTGTATCACAGAACATGTGAGAATAATAAACCAATTACCAACTACTTCTTGGGCCAGAGGTCACTGATGCAGGTTTCATTCTAGAGATAGATGTTCAAATCTAGATTGACACGTTGCACAGCTCAGAGGGAGAGCTCCAGAGGTAGGGATGACACCTTTCTGATTATGAATGGTCCAAAGCACTCCCTATCCTAGAGATCCCACAAAATTATTCGAAAATGAGCAAAGGAGTCCCTAGTGTTCTGGTGGCTAGTATTTGTCCTTCCACCAGATTCAAATTCAGATTTATTTAACACAAGTACAATGAACCATACAGTGAAATGCATCATTTGCATTAACAATCAACTCCTAGTGATGTGCTGGGGGAAGCCCACAAGTAGCACCAACATAGCATGCCAACAATGTTGGTCAGAATAACAAAGAACACACAAAGCAACAAAACAGCAACAGCACCACAAGATCCTTTCCTCCCTCCTACCCAACCACACAGGGACATTCCTCCAACTCGAGGATAGTCCTCCTGGCCTCCAGTCTTCTGTCTCCAGACTTTGAGTTCTGGAGTTCTGATCAATCTTCAGGCTTCATTCTTCAATCTTAACCCCCAGACTACCGATAATAAGACCTTGAACTCCAGGCACACTGACCTAGCCATCAACATCACTGACTTCAAGCGAGAAGCAGTGGCCCAAACTGCAGATGTCCTTTGTCACCCATCCACGTTGCTGGTTTCAAATGTGGAGTGGAGGCCTGACCTTTAACTTCTCCACATCCCTGTCTGTAAATCCTAATTTAACCTCTAACTCACCCTCATGGTCCCTAAACCCTAACCTGTCTGTCCCTAAAACCATCACTACAATCTTAAGAAGTAACTAAATCTGAGCCATGATTTCGAAAGAGACCACAGCTCGGAGCCATCTTGGCCAGAAGTGGGGAAGCAACATCACTCAGCTCAGTGTATCTGGTTACATGCTATCTGTTAAAGCTGGTTGGGCACAGACAGGCACAATAGTAATTCGACAATAAATGTACTCCATTTGCCATTTAACTCATGATGTCGGAAGTTGTAAAAGAAGTGATACAAAAGAAAAGCCTTAAGATCTTCCCTCCAGTTCAAATTACTTCCAGATCTTATCACAAGCATCACTTTTTACGCAAGTGTCAACTGGATAAAATCAAAAACTCATTTTTTTTATTAGAACACAGAACAGTATGCACAGGAACTGTCCCTACGGCCCAAAATGTTGCGCCAAACTAACTAAACTTGTAATTAAATGTGTAATTAAACAAATCACATCTGCCCGCACAATGCCCATATCCCTCAGTTCTCTGCATATTCAGAAACAGAATCAGTCTGATTATCACTGACGTATGTTGTGAAATCTGTTGTTCCCTGGCAGCAGTTTGGAGGAACGCTGAAAAAAACAATGAATTACAATGAGAAATATATAGAACAATAAACAGTGCAAAAAGAGCAGAATAGTGAAGTAGTGTTGATGGACCATTCAGAAATCTAATGGTGGAGGGCAAGAAGCTGCTCCTCAAACATTGAGTGTGTACCCTCAGGCCCCAGTACCCTCTGGTAGTAATGACCAGCGGGCATATTCCAAATGGTGAGGGTCTTAAATAATGGCCCCTGTACCCTCTTCCCTGATGGTAGTAATGACCAGTGGGCATATTCCAAATGGTGAGGGTCTTAAATAATGGATGCCACCTTTCTGAAGCACCCCATTTTGAAGATCTCCTCGATGGTGGGGAGACGTGCCCATGATGGAGCAGGCTGAGCTTACAATCCTCTGCAGCTTTTGTCAGTCCTATGCATTGGAACCTCCTTACAGGGCAGTGATGCAACCAACCAGATTCTCTCCACCATACACCTGTTGAAATTTGCAAAAGTTTTTGATGTATTACAAAATCCCCTTAAAACTTCTAACGAAGCACTGTCCCTGGCATGGCTTCTTCATGATAGACAATAGGTGCAGCAGTAGGCCATTCAGCCCTTCGAGCCAGCACCACCATTCACTGTGATCATGGCTGATCATCCAGAAGCAGTACTCTTTTCCTGCCTTCTCCCCATATGAGTATGTGACATGTGGCTGACATGTGGCTGTTGTGTTTTACTATTTATTGTTATGTTTATTATTTAGTGTTGCTTTTGTTATGTTATGATTGCACTGCCCCTGAGAAATGCTGTCTCACTCTGCCCTGCAGAGCTGATGTATGGTTAGAATGACAATAAAGTTTGCTGAATCTTTGAATCTTGAATATCCCTTCACTCCGCTATCTTTAAGAGCTCTTTGTAACTCTTTTTTGAAAGAATCCAGAGAATTGGCCTCCACTGCCTTCTGAGGCAGAGCATTCCACAGAACCACAACCCTCTGTGTGAAAAAATTTTTCCTCAACTCCGTACTAAATTGTCTACCCCTTATTTTTAAACTGTGGCCTCTGGTTCTGGACTCCCCCAACATCGGGAACATGTTTCCTGCCTCTAGCCTGTCCAATCCCTTAATAATCTTATATGTTTCAATTAGATCCCCTCTCATCCTTCTAAATTCCAGTGTATACAACCCCAGTCGCTCCAATCTTTCAACATATGACAGTCCCACCATCCCGGGAATTAACCTTGTGAACCTACGCTGCACTATCTCGATAGCTAAAATGTCCTTCCTCAAATTTGGAGACCAAAACTGTACACAATACTCCAGGTGTGGTCTCACCAGGGCCTTGTACAACTGCAGAAGGACTATGATTGCATCAATAGGTTGGGTCCAGGATAGATCCCCCGAGAAGTTCCCATCCAGGAACTTAAAGCTGCTCACGCTTCCCATTGCTGACCTCTTAATAAGGACTAATGTATGTTTCTCCCAAATTCCCCTTCTTGGAGTTCAAAGTTATTTACTTGGTCTTATTGACATTGAGTGCAAGGTTGTTGAGACACCACTCAATGTGCCAATCTATCTCACTTCTGGATAACCACTCTATACTATCTGAAATTCTGTCAACAATCATGATATCGGCGAATTTATAAATGTCATTTGAGCTGTGTTTAGCACACAGTCATGGGTGTAGAGAGAGTAGAGCCGTGGGCTAAGCACACATCCTTGATGTGCACCTATACTGATTGTCAGCAAGGTGAAGAAGTTAGCCATGATCCGCACTGACTGTGGTCTCTTAATGAGGAAGTCAAGGATTCAGTTGCAGAGGGAGGCACAATGGCCTAGGTTTTGGAGCTTGTTGATTAGTACTGAGGGGATGATGGTGTTGAAAGGTGAGCTGTAATAAATAAACAGCAGCTTGACATAGGTATTGCTGCTGTCCAGGTGGTCCAAGGTTGAGTAGACAGCCAGTGAGATTGCGTCCACTGTGGACCTGTAGTGGTGGTAGGCAAATTACAGTATTCCAGGTCCGTTGCTTAGTTAAAAGTTAATTCCAGTAATGACCAACTACTTAAAGCACTTCATTACAGTCGATGTAAGTGCTACCAGGCAACAGTTGTTGAGCCAGCTCACCATGCTCTTTGTGGGCACTTGTTGCCCTTTTGAAGCAGGTGGGAACATCCAGGTGTAGCAGTAAGAGGCTGAAGATGATCTTGAACACTCCAGCCAATCGGTTGGCACAGATTTTCAGTACCCTGCCAGGTGCACCATTCAGGCTGACACCTTGCAAGGGTTCACCCTTTTGAAAGATGTTCTGACACTGGCCTCTGAGATAGATACCAGAGGGTCAGCAAATGGCTGCAGGCATTTGTACCGCTGTTGCTTTATTCTCCCTTCCAAAGCACACGTAAAAGGCATTGAGCTCAACAGAGAATGAAGCATCAGTCATTTATGATGCTCTTTTTCACCCTACAGTAAGTAATGGCATGCAAGCCCTGCCACAGCTTATGGGCATCCAGTTGTGTCTCTAAGTTCATGTGCTTATATAAGAACCTCTTAAATACCTCCATCATATTTGCCTCCACTATCACCCCAGCATATTCCAGGCAACCGCCACATTCAGTGTATACAAAAACTCATCCTGCATTTCTCCTTTGAACTTGCTCCCTCTCACTTTAAATGCATACCTTTGTGTATTGGACACATCATCCCTGGGAATAAAACACTGGCTGTTTTCTCTATCCATGTGTCTATAATTTCTAAACCTCTCGTCTCCTCAAATTTCCACTTTCTGCACGTTTGCATCAACTCTCTCCAGAATCTCCCTCTCATTTACACACTAGGAGCAGATTACAGTGGAGAATTAACCTACCAACCTGCATATCTTTGAGATTTGGGAGGAAGTTGGAGTACCTGGAGGAAATGCACACAGTCACAGGGATACAGCAGCCAGGGTAAGGATTGAACTGGCTCTATCACTCTAATCTAAAGAAATAGAATTGAACAGAATATCTAGCACATAGATTTTAAACAGCCTTAAAATCTGAAATTTTGTGTGCAAGTTAGATTTAGCAGCAGGACATGCAATATACCCTTAGTATTTCTAAAACGCACAGAGAAGTCATCCACAGCCCAAAGGTGGCTTGATATTCCCTATTGAAAATTAATGAGATTTTCTTCAGATCTATTTCTGAGATACTGAATTCTCGGGTGGACCAGACCTATCTACTTTTAGCTTAACTGAACAACAAAAAGAAATTGAAAATTTGTTGGAAAAGTTTTCACAAGAGGCCATCTATGATTTAAACAAGTTAAGTGAATATATGTAAGAAAAAGAAAACGGTTTAGTGAGATACCAAAGAAATGTTGCTGATACTATTACAAAGGCAGTTTACAATGCTTGTGGTGAAATGGGAAAAACTCTGCTTGCTTATCTACTTCTGGCTAAAGATTGAAGATAAAACATAAATGTGCAGGTGACATCATCAGGCACACCTTCAACACTTCTGACAGGAGGAAAACTACAAATTCAGTTTTTAAACTCTCTTTAATTTTGACAAATGTGCAGACTCCAACAGGTAACATTGGTTGGGGAACTGCAAACGAACTGATTCTAAAAGATTGTAACTTTATTACCCAGGATGAATGTACTGTAACTCAAAAAGCAGCCACTGGAACATTCGATCAAATGCTGCAAGGTCCTACACTCAATAATAGATGACTGCAACTTTAGTGCTTGTTAAGAGATTTTCATAAAATGCTACCTGTCCTTTCACACTGTATTAAAACAGATGAATTGAAAGCCCATATTAAAGCATTAGGAAAATGTTAAACAATTACACTTGAAAACCAATATGTGAGCATATTCGACAGGCCATCCATTCTATGAGACAGCTTACTTTAAGTTTACCCAGATTAGGAAAAGGGGAAATTAAAAACAAGGATTCAACAGGAATCATTGAGATGAAAACCTTGGGCCAACAATTGCCACATCACTTCATGATCTGATGCAAGCTGCTTTTCCAAATATCACTCAATGCTTCACCAGCCCATCACTGAACTGTTCCCATAACCTACAGCATGGACTCACTTTCAAAACCCTTCAGCTCATGTTCTTGATATTTATTGCTTATGTATTTCTTATTATTCCTTTTTTTCCTTTTGTACTTGCACAGTTGTAGGCTTTAGCACATTGGTTAACACAAAATAATCTGCAGATGCTGGGATCAAAGCAACACTCACAACACACTTGTAAAATTAGCGCGGAGAGAGTAGGGGGCTGTGCGTTCAGAGGGAGTGTGTTATTTACTTATCACATGTACATTGAAACATACAGTGAAATGCTTCAATTGTGTTAACAACCAACACAGTCTACGGATGTGCTGGGGCAGCCCACACACCCCAATGCCAACACAGTCTACAGATGTGCTGGGGGCAGCCCACACACCCCAATGCCAACAGAGTCTACGGATGTGCTGCGGGCAGCCCACACACCCCAACACCAACACAGTCTACGGATGTGCTGGGGCATTCCACACACCCCAACGCCAACAGAGTCTACGGATGTGCTGCGGGCAGCCCACACACCCCAATGCCAACACAGTCTACGGATGTGCTGGGGCAGCCCACACACCCCAATGCCAACACAGTCTACGGATGTGCTGGGGCAGCCCACACACCCCAATGCCAACACAGTCTACGGATGTGCTGGGGCAGCCCACACACCCCAACGCCAACACTGTCTACGGATGTGCTGGGGGCAGCCCACACACCCCAACACCAACACAGCATGCTCACAATGTTCAGCAGAACAAAAAGTTACAAAACAAGCCCCCTTCCTCCCTCCCACCCACCCGCCCACCCACCCAGTCTTCCAACCCAAGGACAGGCTGCCCCCAGGCCTCCAGCCTTCATCGGATTCGTGGACTTACAGACATTGGGTGGAATGATTATATATTTAATTTAGATTTTGGACCAATTACAAGAGGTGTTATAAAATCCAAATGTATGGAAATAAGTGCAGATATTTTAATTGCCAGAATAACTATATGCTCAACACCAGGTACAGTTGGTAATATGCTGTGTTGATGGACATCCTAGTTATTAAACACTCTGCTCTGACAGACTCAGTAACTAAACTTTCCCAACACACCACATCCTCTCCTCTCTCCCAAACATGAGGCCTTTCTGTGACTTGCCAGTATCCAAAACCACACCATCCCTTAAATTTATCTTGTGATTCATTTTGAAAGCTGGTGTTTATCCATACCATCAGTAACTAACTGATTCATGGAACATAGATGGGTATGTAATGTTGACTGTTAACTAGCAATCAAAACAGAGTAACTAGAACCTGAACCTTCTGATATCATCTACGGTCTCGGATATATTTAGTCACTTTTAATCTTTTATTAATCACACAATTTATGCATAAGGAAAAGAATCGATTGCCCACATGCAGGATGAAAGATCTGGCTAATTTAGCAGTGATTCAGTTTAAAACTACACCTCCCACACAGACTACCCAAATAGAACTAAATGTGTAAAGAACAGGTTGTGAAGTCTCCTCTAACTATCCAGAGATCTTATCTCTGACAGAAAAATCCCACCATTAAGCAATATTTCAAAGACAGAGCAAAGAACCCCTTCAGCATTAACTGGTGACAATAGAGAAGAGAAGTCAGCACCATAAATGGGAACTGATTGAGAGATTTTAACTCTGAATACTGAGAATGCAAAGAGAATCCAGCAGTGACCAATGCGAATAAAGAGAGAAACCAGGGCTAATCGACGAATGACAATAAAGAGAGAATCCAGCTCTGGCCAATGGCAATGGAACGAAAATCCAGCACTGACCAATAAAAATGGTGAGAGAATGCAACACTGACCAATGAGAATGGAGAGAGAGCTCAGCACTGACCACAAAGAATACAGAGAGAGACTCCAGCACTCACCAATTAGAATAGAGAGCAAATCCAGCAAAGACCAAACAGAATGGAGAGAATACGGCACTGACCATCAGATGGGTTAGAAAGAGTCCGGCACTAACTATGAGATGGGTCAGAAGGAATCCGGCACTGACCAAGAGAATAGTTGGAGCATGTTTAGTTCTACCCATTACAGGAATTGACACCAATTCTGGTCCATAAAGTACATGGGTGGGGTGCGACTGTGGATGGACTGACTGTTGGCATTTGCCTGCATTGTGTTTGGTGGGTGAATCAGTAATGGAAACTATCAGTCTTCAAAGTGACTGGCTTGGGAACGCCAGCAGTCTTGTGGCGGGGGCTGAGGATGCAGTTGAGAAGATGGGGGAAGGATAAATAAATTGAGTTTAGTTGAGGGGTAGGTGTGGTTGAAGTATGGTTAATGGACAGCAGTCTGGCCCAGGGAAATAAAGAGCATTAATGGAACTGAATATCAGCCATGATCAAATCACAGAATGGACTTGTTGGGCCGAATAGCCTAATTCTGCTCCAGTGTCTTAAAAGTTATGGTCAGACCATCGTGTCGAACATTTTATGTCAAGACTAAAGGATTCAGGTGACAGAGGAGAGATTTAATAGGAATATGACAAGTAAATTCTTCACCTGAGAGAGTTCCATATTTGGAATGAGGTGTCAGTGGTGATGGTTGAAGCTGGTACATTAATAACATTTAAAAGGTATTTGGACAGGTCCGTAGATTTGAAAGGCTTTGAGGGATATGGGCCAAACACAGACAAATGGGACTAATTTAGATGTGCACAGTGGACTGTTTCCACGCTGTGTGATCCCATAAAACTATATGGGGCTTGTTTTACTGTTGTTGTGATCTATGTTGCTGTGATCTATGTCGTTGTGATCTATGTCGTTCCGCTGAGGATGGTGGGCATGTTACCTTGGTGCCAGAATATGTGCGACACATGTGGTCTACCCCAGCACATCGTTAGGTGTATTGGTTTTTAATGTAAATGGCACATTTCACTATATGCTTTAATGTACATATAATAAATAAATTGGAATCTAAAATCTAATCTCAGTGGATCTTCCCACCAACTATTCTTAATTTGGACCAATTGACATTACAGTGAGAAATGATGCCCGGGGGTTAAAGCTCTCCTAGATGAGAGCCAATGCATGCTGCATTTGCTTGATTTTTCCACTTAAAACAGCAGGTCTGTCTTACAGGGCAGAAGCACTTGGTCACCATTGTCAATAAAAGAGTTAATTTTGACCGAGCTCCAACAGGATAGTGCTACAGAAGTAACATACAGCTGGAAATGGTGAAGTGGACATGAAAGGATGGTTTAAACTTAACTTTTGACAGATAGTAGACGACGAAGAAGGTAGTTGCAAATAAAAGTAACACAGCTTTTTAAAGATGATTCAAAGCAACATTTTTGAGGGATTTATAATTTACACATTTACAATCTGAACTATTCAAAGGGGCCACACGGGACGAGTATGATCTATTTTAATTATACACAACCAGATAATAATGTTTATGGGTCATTGTTCCGGCCTCCAGAGGTGCAGTTCATTTTGTACGAACATCACTTCCTGTACGTAAGTTGTTTTTTGCATCATTTCTTGCGTGCATTAATTTGGATTTCAGCCTGAAGCATCCATGTCCATCGTCTCTTTATTTGCCCTTGAAACAGCAGTATCTTTCTCATTAAGAGCCCTGAAGGTAGCTTCTGTCTCCGGTAACTTTTGAGAAGGTGCTTAACTCACTGCATAGCTTTGCATCTAAGCGCTACAAGAGCAGCAGAATCATGCTTGAAGGCAGGCGTGCCAAAGCGCTCGCTGCTCCCTCACAGCTTCATTTGCTGAAGCCTCCACACTCCTTCAGTCACTGACCACACGCTGTGGCACCTCCTGGCCCCTCGTTATTCCAGACACTCACTCTCACCGCTCACGCACTACACCTCCAGTTCTCTTTTCCACCTTTCTGTACCTCTACCCACTAGTAAACTAATATTATAGCTTAGGCACATCAGTGTTATACTCCAATATTATGTAGTAAAAGACATGTGCCAATAGTACTATGCCCATGTTAAATAGTAACTAACTGATGTCTATCTGTACTGGACCCGGGATATACGTAATTGATCTGTGTCCAGATATAAGCGAGAATGCTCATCAGTACTGTACCTCAGTGCTATACAGTGACAATCCCCAATGTTACATGATGACAGACCTGTCCCCACCCCAGTAGTAAACATGTGTTATACAGTAACAGACCCATGTTCACAAGTATTATGTTATTCAGTAACAACAGTAATAAACACTGTTACACACAGACCTATCCCCACCCAAACTGTACCAGTGTCATATACTGATTGACCTGTACCCTAGTGTTAGACAGTGACAGACCTGTACCCAGCACTTCTGTACCCCAGTGTTATACAATGACAGACCTGTACCCACCAATGTTCTACAGTGAGAGACCTGCATACATCTATACTTCACTGTTATAGTGACAAACCTCTACGCACCAGTGCTGTGCCCCAGCGTTATACATCTGTCCTCTACCCTGTTATAATGACAAACAGGTCCCCAGCAGAACTATGCCTCATTGTTATACAGTGATAGACCTGTGCCATGAGTACCATTCCTGTTTTACAGTAACGGAGCCCTGCCCACCCATGGATCTAGAGATGAACATCTACTTGGATCTGGACTTGGCCCAAAAGGCTGAATGAGTCCCAGTTTAGTCACTGGCCTCTGACTCCTAGTCCCAAGCCCAGTTTGGCCTCTGGTCCAGGGCGGGTCCTGGGGTCTGGTGTCAGAGGGATCCCAGTGCCACTGAGAACATCGGGCATGAGCCAGGGGCATCTATCCAGCGGGCCAAACACTATGCACCACAGAGACAGACATGCAAGGTGAAACAGAAAGTGAATTGAAACACAGAAACACAAAGAAATAGCAGGAGCAGGCCACTAGACCCCTCAAGCCTGCCCCATCTTTCAATGTGTTCATGTCTGATCAACACCAAGCCTCAACTCTTCGTCTGTGACAGTTCTCCATAACCCTCAAATCCTCAGTCTTTCAGAAAATTATCTATCTTTAACAAGTCCAAACATCACATCAGTCTGATTTGGTCATTTGTCAACATTCCTTCATAATCAGCTCTAGGCGGTGGCAATTTCAATATATGAATTGTAGCCATTCATATACATGGCTCACCACTCCTCTCCAAAACTAATGTGGGAAAGGTAAAAACACCAGTCTTGTTTGCAACGCCTACATTCCACAAAGCTGATGACAAAGGATCAAGGGTCCTGCACAGGGAAAGGGCTGGTCAGTAAGTGACAATCTAACAACTCCCTGGCAACAGTCCGCCTGGTCAGCCCTCGTCCATCTTAGTATGCATTCGTTATGATACTTATTTTCCATGGCAGAAAACCCCAGGATTGGTTTGATGTGAATGACCAGAAATTTCAGGAAATAAGTAACTGAAAATAGCAGACATCCTTGGTCTGGAAAAACACACCAAGACATACAGGCAAATGAAGGCCCGGGTCCAACAAATTGAAGTGTTTATATCATGTTTCAGATGTTCAACAGAGATTTTCTCAAAGCCAGCACCATGCTCAAACACTGCCACCCTCCCTGCAGACCTCAGGATCTACTAAATGCACCGGAGAAGTGTCACCAATGCAAAGTTCTCCCAAAACTATTGGCAGGATAGGTGAACTAGTATCAGGGTCAAAGGGCCAACATTCAGAGAACTGAGGCTCCAGTTATGGTCAACAATCTCTTTTGGGTACATCTCCCAAAACCAGACTCACTATTCTGATCTCTGTTACAGCAGGAAGCTTCATATTTTCTCAAAGCTCCGTCCAGAATGTCAAACTTCCCCGCTGACTCTCGGAACTCCACCAACTGTGACCCATCAACACGGATGAGCAGCATCCGGGACAAGCTCCTCCATTTCCTATCATCAGAGAACACGGAGGCAATGTACACAGAGTGGAAGGAGAGCACAGCGTTCCCAATTAGCCAGTCCTCTTCTAACAACTCAGACTCCAGCAGGGGCTTCGGCATTGTCAGGGGAGGTGATCAGGTTCTCTGGTTGGAAATGATAGTTGTCTCATTCATGATGTCTAGCCATCATAGACAGCATCCTCACATTACTGTCTGCTTTGGTGCAGCATCTTCTCACAATATACAAAAACTACCGTTAACTGTCAGTATAGCAGTAAAGATAATTGCCTGCAGTCTACCATCACTGCAGGGCTTGTCTGTGTCCAGGACAAAGAAGCTGGAAGGAAAAATTATTGCGGACTCTACCACACAGCAAATTGTCTTTTCCAAAAGTTCCTTTGACACCTATCAAGATATAAAGCCTCTGGCAAAATACCCCATGTACAACGGAGCACCATTGAAGTAGTCTCAGGTTATCATCACAACCTACCTGTACTTTGCAATTTTTCTTCATCCCCCTGGAAGATCAGGTAGTTAGCCTCAGCAGTTTCCTACACCATTCCAGTAGGGAATTAGTCTGAAAGCAAATCAAAATGTGTCTTCCACCATCAGAGTTAAGTCTATTACCTGTAACTTACAAATTTATGGGTTTTATTGAGCTATTTCTGTGCAAGTTATCCAAGGCTGATTTGAGGTATTTATTTTGCAGTCCCACTGATGAGTTTATTTTGCAGACTAAAAACAACCTCTTGTAAAACAGATGAAGAAACTCTCAAGACTCTTTATCATGTTCACCTAAATATTAATGATGGTGTAGAAAAAGGAAACAGTCAGCCACTGAGATTATTTTCCCTATCTTCCTCAACTCACTTAGAGTCTTGGGCGAAATGTGATGGGAGAAAAATCTTGAAGGACTCTCCACCCTCTAGAAACTGAACTAATGTCACAGTGCAACAGCAATGTCGCCATCAGCAAGTTGCTTTGCAGCAGTAGCGATCACTGATCAGGACTCAATTCCCACTGCTGTCTGTTCTTCCCAAGTGGGTTTCCTTCAGTTTATCCATTGTTCTCCCGCATTCCAAAGGCATACAGTGAGGGTTAATGAGTTGTGAACATGGTACACTGGCACCAAAACCCTAGTGACACTTGTATGTTTTCCCTTAGCACAATCATTGCTGACTTGATTTGATGCAAAACAATGCATGTTACTGAATGTTGCGATGTATATTTGACAAAGAAAGCTAATCTTTTTTCAATCTCAATATCAATCCTACATTATTTTTATCTTTATTATTTATGTATGTCCAGATAAACGCTGAAAATAAAACGCATTTAGGAATTTTTAAAAAAGATACTTAACGACTTACATCCAATACTCCCTCCAATTTTTTTTTACAGCGACACAGACCAGCCTTTGGTCTGAGCAGGAAATTTTTACTTGGCCTGAAAACTGCATGGCACTTTAAATGTCTTTTTTTGTAATATGCATACTATGAACATTTAGAATGAAAGTTGAAAAATCACATACTTCTGATTTTATTTAATAATTGAAGGGTATGTATAATGAAATACAGCGCAATAAAACACTTTCACATCTTGTTAACTTTTTCTCGTCTATCTTCATTACAATTCCATTGTCTATAAACACTATCCAGATTAATTTCGCATCCAAATGAAAGATACGTCTTAATCCTCGTTACATCATCCAAATGTTCCACTTCTAGTCTGTTTCTGGATTTACATTCGATTAAATTCATAAGACTGAATCCACATTCACAGTCAGCACTAGAAGCTTCAAATGTTCCAATGATGTCCACAAGAACTGACAGTTATTAAAATTCTTTGTTTCTAAGCACATAGTTCAACATATCAGTGAATACCTTAATTGATCCAGTCTTAATTTTGTCAAACATGACAACTTTGAAATCTCAGTATTGCTGCAACATTTTTGAGGCAATATTTTCATTGTAGTTCGTAAAAGTAGCTGAGTATTTTTTTTTCGCAAACAACAGGAATTCTGCAGATGCTGGAAATTCAAGCAACATACATCAAAGTTGCTGGTGAATGCAGCAGGCCAGGCAGCATCTATAGGAAGAGGCGCAGTCGACGTTTCAGGCCGAGACCCTTCGTCAGGACTAACTGAAGGAAGAGTGAGTAAGGGATTTGAAAGCTGGAGGGGGAGGGGGAGATGCAAAATGATAGGAGAAGACAGGAGGGGGAGGGATGGAGCCGAGAGCTGGACAGGTGATAGGCAAAAGGGGATACGAGAGGATCATGGGACAGGAGGTCCGGGAAGAAAGACGGGGGGGGGGTGACCCAGAGGATGGGCAAGAGGTATATTCAGAGGGACAGAGGGAGAAAAAGGAGAGTGAGAGAAAGAATGTGTGCATTAAAAAGAGTAACAGATGGGGTACGAGGGGGAGGTTGGGCCTAGCGGAAGTTAGAGAAGTCAATGTTCATGCCATCAGGTTGGAGGCTACCCAGACGGAATATAAGGTGTTGTTCCTCCAACCTGAGTGTGGCTTCATCTTTACAGTAGAGGAGGCCGTGGATAGACATGTCAGAATGGGAATGGGATGTGGAATTAAAATGTGTGGCCACTGGGAGATCCTGCTTTCTCTGGCGGACAGAGCGTAGATGTTCAGCAAAGCGGTCTCCCAGTCTGCGTCGGGTCTCACCAATATATAAAAGGCCACATCGGGAGCACCGGACGCAGTATATCACCCCAGTCGACTCACAGGTGAAGTGTTGCCTCACCTGGAAGGACTGTTTGGGGCCCTGAATGGTGGTAAGGGAGGAAGTGTAAGGGCATGTGTAGCACTTGTTCCGCTTACACAGATAAGTGCCAGGAGGGAGATCAGTGGGGAGGGATGGGGGGGACGAATGGACAAGGGAGTTGTGTAGGGAGCGATCCCTGCGGAATGCAGAGAGAGGCGGGGAGGGAAAGATATGCTTAGTGGTGGGATCCCGTTGGAGGTGGCGGAAGTTATGGAGAATAGACCTATATTCGTGACACTTCTCACGCTCTTAAACTTTTCGATGATTTTAAGTTCCCTGGCCCCCACCGCTTTATTTTCACCTTGGATGTCCAGTCCCTATATACTTCCATCCCCCATCAGGAAGGTCTCAAAGCTCTACGCTTCTTTTTGGATTCCAGACCTAATCAGTTCCCCTCTACCACCACTCTGCTCCGTCTAGCAGAATTAGTCCTTACTCTTAATAATTTCTCCTTTTGCTCCTCCCATTTCCTCCAAACTAAAGGTGTAGCTATGGGCACCCGTATGGGTCCTAGTTATGCCTGCCTTTTTGTTGGGTTTGTGGAACAATCTATGTTCCGTGCCTATTCTGGTATCTGTCCCCCACTTTTCCTTCGCTACATCGACGACTGCATTGGCGCTGCTTCCTGCACGCATGCAGAACTCGTTAACTTTATTAACTTTGCCTCCAACTTTCACCCTGCCCTCAAGTTTACCTGGTCCATTTCTGACACCTCCCTCCCCTTTCTAGATCTTTCTGTCTCTGTCTCTGGAGACAGCTTATCCACTGATGTCTACTATAAGCCTACTGACTCTCACAACTATCTGGACTATTCCTCTTCTCACCCTATCTCTTGCAAAAACGCCATCCCCTTCTCGCAATTCCTCCGTCTCCGCCGCATCTGCTCTCAGGATGAGGCTTTTCATTCTAGGACGAGGGAGATGTCTTCATTTTTTAAAGAAAGGGGCTTCCCTTCCTCCACTATCAACTCTGCTCTTAAACGCATCTCCCCCATTTCACGTACATCTGCTCTCACTCCATCCTCCCACCACCCCACTAGGAATAGGGTTCCCCTGGTCCTCACCTACCACCCCACCAGCCTCCGGGTCCAACATATTATTCTCCGTAACTTCCGCCACCTCCAACGGGATCCCACCACTAAGCATATCTTTCCCTCCCCGCCTCTCTCTGCATTCCGCAGGGATCGCTCCCTACACAACTCCCTTGTTCATTCGTCCCCCCCATCCCTCCCCACTGATCTCCCTCCTGGCACTTATCCGTGTAAGCGGAACAAGTGCTACACATGCCCTTACACTTCCTCCCTTACCACCATTCAGGGCCCCAAACAGTCCTTCCAGGTGAGGCATCACTTCACCTGTGAGTCGACTGGGGTGATATACTGCGTCCGGTGCTCCCGATGTGGCCTTTTATATATTGGTGAGACCCGACGCAGACTGGGAGACCGCTTTGCTGAACATCTACGCTCTGTCCGCCAGAGAAAGCAGGATCTCCCAGTGGCCACACATTTTAATTCCACATCCCATTCCCATTCTGACATGTCTATCCACGGCCTCCTCTACTGTAAAGATGAAGCCACACTCAGGTTGGAGGAACAACACCTTATATTCCGTCTGGGTAGCCTCCAACCTGATGGCATGAACATTGACTTCTCTAACTTCCGCTAGGCCCCACCTCCCCCTCGTACCCCATCTGTTACTCTTTTTAATGCACACATTCTTTCTCTCACTCTCCTTTTTCTCCCTCTGTCCCTCTGAATATACCTCTTGCCCATCCTCTGGGTCACCCCCCCCGTCTTTCTTCCCGGACCTCCTGTCCCATGATCCTCTCGTATCCCCTTCTGCCTATCACCTGTCCAGCTCTCGGCTCCATCCCTCCCCCTCCGGTCTTCTCCTATCATTTTGCATCTCCCCCTCCCCCTCCAGCTTTCAAATCCCTTACTCACTCTTCCTTCAGTTAGTCCTGACGAAGGGTCTCGGCCTGAAACGTCGACTGCGCCTCTTCCTATAGATGCTGCCTGGCCTGCTGCGTTCACCAGCAACTTTGATGTATGTTGCGAGTATTTTTTTTTGTCAGTCATACAACAGTCTCTTTTCCAAATTCAAAATTGGTTGTGTTTGTAATAGCAACAGAGTCAAAAGCTTGCCATTCTCTTATCATCAGGAAATTTATTATCCAAGTGAATACGCACACATTGAATGATTAAATAATAGGCACAGTACCGATGTCAGAATATAGAGATGCAAGCAGATCTTTCACTTTGTCACTCCAATAAACTGTATCACCAAGATACTGTGACCGGAAGTTGTTAATTTTAGCTTTTGCAATCTGCAGTACTTCAATTGTATTCAAACAGCTTTTCTGAATGAATTTACAAAGAAATGCCAGATGTTCTAAAACATCTGGCATTTCTTTGTAAATTGTGGATTGGTCAAAATCTTCAGACAGTTGTTGCTGATTGAATCATTCCATTCGTTAACTTGCTCTTTGCAATAGTCAAAAATATATTAGTAGCATTTAGCATAATTTCAAAATTATATTAATATTATATTCCAGCTGCGTGACAACAAAGGCTATGTGCATGGGAGCATCTCAGTTAAGGCATGGCCATGCACCCGTACAGCTTAGTTTGTACGTTCTCCCCGTGACTACATGGGTTTCCTCCTGGTGCTCCAGTTTCCTCCCACAGTCTAAAATTGTACTGGTCGGTAGGTTAATTGGTCATTGTAAATTGTCCTGTGATTATGCTGGGATTAAATCGGGGGGGGGGGGTTGCTGAGTGGCACAGATCAAAGGGCCGCATCTCAATAAATAAATGTTAATTAGAAACAGACAGAATTATCCTATTTGGCAATACGAAGAACGTAATTAATGGATGTAAGCACTGGGTATTACTCTTGCTTAAATTCCTGAGTGTTTGGAGCTCCTAGAACTTGCTGCATTGGGTTTGTAAATGGGAAACTGCAGTCACAATGTGATGGGGGCAGGAGAAGTGAATGTTTTCAGTAAAGGGAAATGGTGTGCTCACTGACTGAGCTACTTTGTGCCAGGATTCTCGAGTTCTGTTGGCACTGCATTCACGCAGACAAGGGAAGAGTATGCCAACCCACCCTGAACATGCACATGGCTAGAAAACATTTGCAAATTGAGATCTCAGTCAGTCACTGGAAGATACGCCTACCTTATGGGCCTGCTACTTGTTGACTGTTCAGTTCAATTCTAGTCAATAGTAACCACCAATCCCATGATATTGACAGTGGAGGACTTGACTGTGATGTTGTTGAATGTCAATAAGTGGTTAGAGTTTCTACTGTGGGAGATGGAACTCGAATTGTTATTTGCTGCCTATCAGCTCCTCTCTGAATATTATCCAACCTTTGTTGCTTAGGAGTACTGGCTACTTCAGTAACTGAGGAATTACAAATGGAATTAAGCACTGTGTAAACTGAGGAATTCTGCAGATGCTGGAAATTCAAGCAACACACATCAAAGTTGCTGGTGAACGCAACAGGCCAGGCAGCATTTCTAGGAAGAGGTACAGTCGACGTTTCGGGCCGAGTCCCTTCGTCAGGACTAACTGAAGGAAGAGCTAGTAAGAGATTTGAAAGTGGGAGGGGGAGGGGGATATCTAAAATGATAGGAGAAGACAGGAGGGGTAGGGATGGAGCCAAGAGCTGGACAGGTGATTGGCAAAAGGGATATGAGAGGATCATGGGACAGGAGGCCCAGGGAGAAGGAAAAGGGGGAGGGGGAAAAACCCAGAGGATGGGCAAGGGGTATATTCAGAGGGACAGAAGGAGAAAAAGGAGAGAGAAAGAAAGAATGTGTGAGTATAAATAAATAATGGATGGGGTACGAGGGGGAGGTGGGGCATTAGCGGAAGTTAGAGAAGTCAACGTTCATGCCATCAGGTTGGAGGCTACCCAGATGGATTATAAGGTGTTGTTCCTCCAACCTGAGTGTGGCTTCATCTTTACAGTAGAGGAGGTCGTGGATAGACATATCAGAATGGGAATGGGATGTGGAATTAAAATGTGTGGCCACCGGGAGATCCTGCATTCTCTGGCGGACAGAGCGTAGGTGTTGTCTCCCAGTCTGCGTCGGGTCTCGCCAATATATAGGCCACATCGGGAGCACCGGACGCAGTATATCACCCCAGCCGACTCACAGGTGAAGTGTCACCTCACCTGGAAGGACTGTCTGGGGCCCTGAATGGGGCCCCACCAGCCTCCGGTCCAACATACTATTCTCCGTAACTTCCACCACCTCCAACGGGATCCCACCACTAAGCACATCTTTCCCTCCCCCCCCCCCCGCTTTCCGCAGGGATCGCTCCCTACGCGACTCCCTTGTCTATTTGTCCCCCCCATCCCTCCCCACTGATCTCCTACCTGGCACTTATCCTCGTAAGCGGAACAAGTGCTACACATGCCCTTACACTTCTTCCCTTACCGCCATTCAGGGCCCCAGACAGTCCTTCCAGGTGAGACGACACTTCACCTGTGAGTCAGCTGGGGTGATATACTGCATCTGGTGCTCTCGATGCGGCCTTCTATATATTGGCGAGACCCGACGCAGACTGGGAGACAACACCTACGCTCTGTCCGCCAGAGTAAGCAGGATCTCCCAGTGGCCACACATTTTAATTCCACATCCCATTCCCATTTTGACATGTCTATCCACGGCCTCCTCTACTGTAAAGATGAAGCCACACTCAGGTTGGAGGAACAACACCTTATATTCCGTCTGGGTAGCCTCCAACCTGATGGCATGAACACTGGCTTCTCTAACTTCCGCTAATGCCCCACCTCCCCCTCGTACCCCATCTGTTATTTATTTTTATATACACATTCTTTCTCTCTCTCCTTTTTCTCCCTCTGTTCCTCTGACTATACCCCTTGCCCATCCTCTGGGTTTTTCCCCCCCTCCCCCTTTTCCTTCTCCCTGGGCCTCCTGTCCCATGATCCTCTCATATCCCTTTTGCCAATCACCTGTCCAGCTCTTGGCTCCATCCCTACCCCTCCACTCTACTCCTATCATTTTGTATCTCCCCCTCCCCCTCCCACTTTCAAATCTCTTACTAGCTCTTCCTTCAGTTAGTCCTGACGAAGGGTCTCGCCCTGAAACGTCGACTGTACCTCTTCCTGGAGATGCTGCCTGGCCTGCTAAGCACTGTGTAATTGTCATCCAACATTCCTGCTTCTCACTGTACAATACAACGAGGCTATTGATAGAATAGCTGATTGACAGGTTGAGAAAAGCATGAGGACATTCTCCTTTATTAGTCAAGACACAGAATCTAAGAATGGGGAGGTGAGCCTCAAGGCTCATTGAGTGCCTTGCACAGTTGAGGATATCACATTACAGAAAGGATAGAATTAAATGGAGTGGAGGCATTTACAAGGATATTGCCAGGCCTGGAAATTCTTAATCATGGAAAATGACTGTATAAGCTAGGATTGTTTCTATTGGATGATGAGAAGAGGCATAATTGTATAAAATTATGAGGAGTATTTCTATTATCAGTAGGGCCAATAACCAGAGGGCATATATTTAAAGTAATTGGAGGAAGGATGAGAAAGGAGATGAGGAAAAATTGTTTCACGCAGAAAGGGGTATTGGTTTGGAATTCAATGGCTTAAAAGTGGATAAAAGCAGAAACATTCACTGTGTTTAAACACCACCTTCATGCAGTGCTATGGTTTGGGCTACAGTTTCAGTACTTTGCACAGTTCAGGTCATCACATGACTGGAAGAATACAATTAAATGCAGTGGAGGTTACTCACAAGGGTATTGCCAGGCCTGGCAAATTTTAATCACGGGAAGTGATTGTATTAAGAGAGGCCTGTTTCCACAGGATGCTGAGATGAGGTATAGTTGCATAAAACTCTGAGGGCCCAGATAGGATAAATATGAAGAACCTACTTCCATTATCATTGGGGTCAACAACCACAGGGTATACATGTAAAGTAATTGGAGGAATGATGAGAGAGAAGATGAGAAAAAACTGTTTCACCCAGAATTGGGTATGCATTTGGAACTTCTGCAAACACTAACATGACCAGATGTGTCAATAACAGCTAAATTGACATTAAAGATTTGCTTTATTTTTCACATGTAGATTGAAGACATCAAAACATACAATGAAATGTGGGATTTTTGCACAAATGACTAACACAGTCCAAGAACTGTGCTGGGGCAGCCTGCAAATCTCATCACGTTTCCAACGCCAATATAGCATGCCCACAACTCACTAACCAAAACTGTACATCTTTGCAACATGCGAAGAAATCCACACAGTCATGGAGAGAATCATGATGATTACAAGGTCAAGGAGATTTATCCATGGTGTTGAGCTGCTCACCGCCTGGCTCAGATACTGTCTGGTAGCTCTGTCCTTCAGAACACAGCCAGTTTGGTTAGAGACAAAGGCACCTGTTCAACTCTTGCTGGTAAATAATGGAGTCCCACAATTCTGTACCCTTATTACTCTGAGTGGTCCCTCAAGTATTGTTTAATAGAGAGATGCACTGATTCATTAGTTATGGGAGGACAGGCAGTATTCTTGCCTTATTTAGGTCCAACGCCACAAGAGGGCATCATTGTTGAGGATATCCAGGAGCTCTTGGTCCTGCATGTGCCCAGCTACCTGAGGGCTCTCTAGCTGACCAGTGAAACAGGATGATGTACACTCTCTCATATATATTTGCAGGATGCTGATTGTTCTGTGCATTATTGGTGCTCTGTCACATACATAAAACCATAAGACATAGAAACAGAATTAGGCAACTTGGCCATTCAATTCTGTTCCGCCATTCAATCATGACTGATTTATTATCCCTTTCAACCCCATTCTCTTGCCTTCTGCCTGTAATCTTTGACACCCTAATCAAGAACCTACCAACCTCCGTTTTAAATATACCCAATGACTTGGCCTCCAGAGCTGTCTGTGGCAATAAATTCCACAGATTCACCACTTTCTGGCTAAAGAAATTCCTCCTCATCTGTGTTCTAAAGGGACTTCCTTCTATTCTGAGGGTGTGCCCTCTTGTCTTAAAATTCTTTTCACTATTGGAAACATCCTCTCCACGTCCACTCAATCTAGGCCTTTCAAGATTCAATAGGTTTCAATGAGATCCCCACTTATTTTTCTGAACAACAGCAAGTACAGGTCCTGAGTCATCTGTGAGTCCTTTACCCACTGCCTCTTCTTTAAGAATGTATTAACAGCCCTGGAGGTGGTGATTCAGGCTGAAAGGTCCATGTCCATACTCCAGTTCCTATCTTTACACCATACTCCATCTGACCACTTCATCATGCTCTCCTTTTTCATTCTACCTCATGCCCTGATCTCTGGACAGGATTCCCAGCATTCCTTTGTGCTGCTGCTCTAAAGCCTGGGACTCTGGCACACATCCAAATGAATGTGGAAATCCCATCCATCTTGAGGGGTGTTCTCCAGCAAATTCTCAACTGGGGTCCGATGCCAAGCTCATGAAAAGCACTAACGTCCTGTGACTCTTCAATAGTTCTGCTGTGAAGGTTACTGCTCCAAGTTATACCTTGTGTGTTACAAGTTACTCCATAAACGTCAATAAAAATGAACAGCTGGAAGGGAGAGAGAAGTTTTATTTTAGGTAACCTGGTAGGAACATGAATTGACAAAACTGATGTTCAAAGCCTAGCATTCAATGATTGGTGAATCTTGGTGCTGATGATGGGGATCAAAGTTCGAAGGATGATTGAAAGTCCAGAAGTCGAAGCCCAATGAGCGGAGCCCCAAATCTGTGAATCTCTGAAGAAGCTGAAGGCCCAAACTCTGCTAGTCCGAGGCCACTGGTGTCTGGAAACCAAAGATGGCCTGACCTGTGGTAGGACTTTGTGCATGGGTGGGTGTGTGGGGGCGAGGAATGAGTTTGTTTTGGCTTTTGTTGTTTTGTCGCTTGTTGTGTTCTGTTTCCTTGTATTCTCCGTTGTTCTGGTGAGCACTGTTGGAATGCTACGTTGGTACCGAAATCTGTGGTGACACTCGCAGGCTGACCCCAGCACATTCTTCCGTGTGTTGGTTGTTTATGCAAACGACACGTTTCACTCTATGTTTCAATGTACAAGTGAAAAATAAATTTGAATTTTGACTGTTTCCACAACCCTCAGAGGCCGCAAGTTTCAGACCATAGCACTGAAAAGCACTAGGTGCTGTCTTATATCTCAGTTGTATTTATTTAATAAATTAAGATTTTAAAATAGACATTTGTGAATACCAGCACTCAGATGTGAAACAGTTTTGACAATCCCTACAGCCTGGGGGCTCCTGGCTTTGCCATCAGTCAATGAACCTCTGTTGCTGTGGCCTGCTCACGTCCCACCACATCGCACGGCTTATAGCCAGATGGCCTTGCCCACCAGTTTGGAGTTGGCTTTGCGGACAACTGGCAGCTTGAAGATCTGTAAAAGCTAAGTGCCGATCTTGGTGATCTTGTTGTTATAGGAATCTCTTCTAGAATGTTCCATACTCTTGGCTTATATTTATAGTTCTAGTTCTATTTTCACCCTGATCCTCAAGCTTTGACTGATCACATTCTTTTTACGTGCATCAGAATGCTTCATAACATTTGGGGTGCTATCCAAGTGGGATTTGTTGGTCTTACTGTTGAAGGAATTAATCTAATCTATTTAATTTTCCCTGGGTGATTAAATGTCAGTTCAGACAATGCTCCAGTCTATGTCTTCTACACCTTCTAGCTCTGTGAATGGTAATTTCTGAGAACGTTTGCATGGAAACTGCTGCTGTACAGAATTCATGCAAGTTCCCTTGGAAAGTGAGACGAAACCAGAGGGACAATGAAAATAATGACTTTGATTTTCCCTCTTTCATAGAAGGACAAAAGGACCTCTGGTAGATTCACTTGATGAGTTGTGATTTGTACCCTTGTACTCGTCCTTGCACCAATAAAGTGGTTGAATGCTACACATTTTGGTTTCAAATACACTATGGATTGGGGCCAAAATTCCTGCAGATGACAGAAGAAAAAGACTAAGTCTGGCAATAAAACTGAAATTGAAATGCCAAACAGATGTCAAACAAGCTGAAACACACTCCTGATCCTGGCTCTAACCGCAAACCTCCCCTAGCGTTCCCAATACCAAACTTAACTCTGGCCACACACGGACTGGTGATATTTTGCTGTTTGCCAACACAAGACATCAATGCAATCCATCCTACAATAAACAGGAGCAGTAGGGCAGGTTCTTTCTGAACCTACTACTGTATATTTATTAGTACTCCCAATAACACACAGCCCACTCATGAGCATGCAGATCCATTGAGCGCAAGTCAGCTGAAAACAAAAACTTTGGTTAAAAAAAGCAATTTAAGAACAAAGCAACGCAGATGCTGGAATCCAAAATGAAAAAATATTGGGAATACAGTATTTCTGATTAAGGGTCATTAATCTGTAATGCTAATTATTTTTTTTCCTCAGATGCTGTATCCTGATGCTTTTGTTAGGGTTTTAAATAAGGCACTTTCACAAGAATGACCACATAAAGAAACGAATCGAATTCTGTAATCCTGAGCTTGTTGAAAGCTGATACTTGCAGAGGGACACGTGTGGATTACACCACAAATGGAGAAATTCCCACATATAACATTTAATTCTGTCTCATTTATTACATCCATACTCAGTACTTATTGAAGGAAACTCCTGACCTCACACTAACTGTAAAAGTCAGACCAAGGCTTCCCACTGTCACAAGAGAATTAATCTAAACAGTAAAATTACCTTTGCAAAACCTGGTTTTATACTGCAAGCTAGCTTCTCTCCCATTCTCCCCGTCAATTGTCATTTCGCCTCCTCCTCCCATTCTGCTTCCTCCTTGTTGAAAAGTAATCTAGCAGAGATGGAACACTCACACCAAATAACTGAACAGACAGCCCAAGTGAGCCATCCGACACTCACTAAGTGAAGAGCTTGAACCATGGTACAGACAGATAGTTGAAGTGTGATGCTTTGCAGGAAATCATTACAGAACATCACCACGATGGGAGACACTGTATCACTACAGTGAAAATAGCACAGGTCCAGAGTGTGCCCACTGTGCAAACAAACTCAACATGCAAAGTCAAAGTGCAAGTACCACAGAGTGGAGTGTGTTATAGTGTAAATGGACATAAGATGTAGTGTGGTCACCACTGTGCAGATTTAACAGAGCGCAGAGTGTCACCAAGTTGTAAAGAGACATGGGGCAGCTCCATCACGGACACCCTCAAAAGGCAATGCTTCACAAAGAGAACATCCATGATTAAGAACTCCCATTAACCAGGAATAGCCTCTTCTCATTACTACCACCAGGGAGGAGGTACAGGAGTTTGAAGGCATACACACCATTTTAGGAATGTTTCTTCCTCTCTGCCATCAGATTTCTGAACAGATAACGAACTACCCCATCAACACTAATAATTATGCTTGCTCTCTGTATGCACAAATTTCTTATGATAATTTATAGTATTTTTTTCTGTATTACACTGTATTGCTGCCACAAAACAACAAATTTCACAACGTCAGTGATATGAAACCTGATTATGATTCTAAGTATTATACTGTAATGCACTGCAACTTGTACGTAAATGCACACACAGGGTGTAATGTGTCACTGCTGTACAGAGGATGAATCATCATAGTATATATAGCACATGGGCATTGCGTATGAACATTATAATCAGTGTGTGTCGCTCAAGACCCGCTTGGTAAATAAGCCATCACATGTTCTCAGCTTTGTAATACCTTATTCAGCAACCCCTCTTCTAGTAACTTTCGATTGCCTTTGGTGATCCTGCTAAATATTAGAAGAATAGGTTGTTTTTATCAAAGTTTGACATGAAATATGGACAATTGGCAATACAATGCAGATGTACAAAACACCACAATACTTTATGGAACAGTACTTAGGTATGTTACAAATACCAGTTTGAGACTGGTATCTGTCTTCCAATGCAAGTCAGCAGTAGTGACACAAGAGAGACTGTGGATGCTGGAAATCTGGACCAATAGTCCTGACAAAGGGTCTCAGACCGAAACGTCGACAGTTCATTTCCCTCCATAGATGCCGTCTGACCTGCTGAGTTCCTCCAGCAATCGTTATGAGTAGTTATACAAGTGGCTCCCCACTGGCGCATGAAAAAAAGACTTCATGGATATGAATTTGCAAACACATATTAACATAAAATGTCAGCAATAAATGAATAAACATTTTCATTTTTCTTTCCATTTGTGTGGGCATTGCGAGTACAATAAACATAGGCAACTAATTTATACTATTTGTCTCTAATGCCTCTGGATATTACATTATCTTTGACCCCTGAGACACAAAAAGTCAGTGTAACCTCAATATTCTCTTCAGTATAATTTTAACATCAGAGCTAACCTACTTACTTCAAAATGATGAAGGCATCACTGAGTCTGTCCACTTTATTATCTAGGGTAACTGTAGCAGTCCAAGCTCTGTACAAGCCAAACAGGGCTCAGTGCAGATTGTGCCCATATAGAGGGGCTGTATCAAAATTTATTGTGTAGAGATTACACAGCACAAGTACAGAAGGCAAAATTTACAGGTAAAGACACAAAGTTTAATTAACATAACAGATTAAATTTACAATGAAGTGTTGGTCAGCCAAGGATCCAGCCCTCCTGAGCAGCTCAGGAAACAGCTGTTTGTTTCTGTGGCTAAGGCAACAGCTGAGTGTGCCCAGTAATGGGGTGTTCATCTCGGAGGGTGAAGCATAATTATCAGTTGTAGCTTAACTGGAGGCATTCTTGACCCCTTGAGTCAGAAATATATGGGCTCAATTTGCATGCCAGAAACATGACAACAAAAATCTCGGCCGCTATCGCAAAGGACTGCCACATGGTTGGCGATCTGTCTTTCAAAGGAGATTTTAAACTCAGCCTTCATCATGATCCCATGGTAGCAGTTGAAGCAGAGCAGAGGATTTCTCCACAGTTCCCTCTTTGACATTTACCCTTCATTTGACAGAACTGCAAAACTTACCATGTTATATGTTTAGGTGGTTGCTGTGCACGACAAAACTGATAACTTCATTAGTACTTCTGACCTTTGGATACTCAGAAACATCCTAAAAGATACATAGTTACAGTCTTTTTCTGCAGAGACGTGATTGCCCCAGATCTGCTCTGCTCCACAAATGAGACAGATGGCTACAGGACCTGAAATTTCAGGAGACCCCATGTACACCAACAGCAGGAAAGCAAGATAGCTAGGGTTGAGCTGGAATGCTGGATAATTTGAATATACCTGTGACCCTGAGCTGGATTCTTTTTTCCGTATTAAGCTATTAACTAGGTACCACTTTGAACAGTTCATTCCCACAGCAATTCCAGCCTTACCTTACCAGAAATATTCTCTTTATCTACAAAGTTTGCACCATCCCATGATATCTTCTTTTGTTGTTCTGACAAGGAATTTTCAACCTGAAATGTTATCTCTGTCTCTCCTTCCACACATGCTCCCTGACCAGCTGAGAGTATTTGGCATTTTCTGGTTTGATCTGAGGTGGGTAACCTTACTTAGTGGCAAGGATGTCAGCTGCTTATCCCAAGTCCACGCCTGCCCTAATCTTCAGGTGTGAAAATTCTAAGAGGAAGATATTTGCAAGGAGACAGTGACATCTGAAAGGTGACTAAAGGGAAAGAAAAACATACTCACTATTTCCAAGCATTTGCTGCATGAGGCATATTGTAAATGTAAACATCGATTTGAAAATTAACAAAATTACTTGATGAAGATTATTAAGAGCACTCACAGTGAATCACAGACAAAAACATTTTCTTTGCAGTGGCTGAATCACTGTCACATTAACTCTTGGGAAGAGAGTCAGACCTTGAAAGAACTCCCTCTCTGGCAAAAACAATGGCTGCTCTGCAGATAGGTGAAAGTGGAGGTGTTGGAAGGGGCAATGGAGTTTTCCCATGCATCCAGGAAACCCCATGCCTTGGCCTGGACTGAAGGCTACTGCCTGTGTGTGACTACCCTCCCCTAATTCATTGTGAGGCACAGGCTCATCATTGGACCAGAGATGGCAGCATTTTGCACTGAGGTGTAGAATACAGTAACATTGCTGAGGATAAATGTGAAGCTTGGAAAAAAAAGTCTGAAGAGACTGTGGGCAGAATATAAATGCATCAGTGGTTGCTGCTATGGTTTGATTTTCCTTTTCCTGTGAATGAGAAACTTTGGTTCAAGTTTGCATATTGAACAGTCAGCAAACAGGGAAATAGATACTACAAATTGGGGGACATCACTGATCCACATATTACGAAGGCAAATATTGGACGCACTGAGACAAACCCACCTCAGTACTTGGGGAAATTTACCGAACTGGAAACAATTGAAAGTTTGAACCAAAAAGCCCCAAACTGTGTTTATCCATAAATGATACACTGAAAATGCACAGACTGGTTTAATTTCCAACCAAATATATCTGGCAGAGCCTGTATGGAGTACCTGCAATTACCAAGAAAAAAGATAACGCTGTGATGTACCCGCGTGAGGTATCAATACAAGTCCCAACCTATGAAAAAGGAAATAAGACATTATATCATAGAGTCATAGAATTCTACAGCACAGTTACAGGACCCTCAGCCTATCTAATCCATGCTGAACCATTGATCTGCTTAGTCCCGTTGACCTGCACCCGGACCATCACCCAACCATCTACATATCTATCCAAATTTCTCTTAGATGTTCAAATTGGACCTCATTCCACCACTTGCGCTGGCAGCTTGTTCCACACTCTCGCCACTCTCTGAGTGAACGATATCCCCCTGAAGTTCCCCTTAAACATTTCATCTTTCACCCTTAACCCATAACCTCTAGCTCTAGTCTCACCCAACCTCAGTGGAAAAAGTCTGCTTGCATTTAGCCTTTCTATAGCCCTCATAATTTTGTATACCTCTATCAATTCTCCGCTCAATCTTCTATGTTCTAGGAAATAAAGTCCTAACCTATTCAATCTTTACATATAACTCGGGTCCTCAAGTGCTGGCAGCATCCTTGTAAACTTCCTCTGCAGTCTTTTAATCTTATTTACCTCTTTCCTGTAGCTAGGTGACCAAAACTCAAAACTAGGCCTCACTAACGTCTTGTACAATTTCAACATAACATCCCAGCTCCTGTACTTAATACATTGATTTCTGAAAGCCAATGTGCCAAAAACTTTCTTTACAATCCTGTCTACCTGTGACATCACTTACAAAGAATTATGGATCTGTATTCTCAGATCCCTCTGTTCTACACCCTCCTTTGTGCCCTACCACTCATTGTGTAAGCTCTGCTTGGTCCTTCCAAAGTGCAACACCACACACTTAACTGCATTAAATTCCATCTGCCATTTTTCAGCCGACCCAGATCCCACTGCAAGCTTTGATAGTCATCCTCACTATGCACAATACTCCTACTCGTGGTGGCATCCGCAAATATGCTGATCCAGTTTATTATATTAGCATCCATGACGTTGATGTAGATGAGAAACAACAATGGACCCAGCACCGATCCCTGTAGCACACTACTTGTCACAGGCCCCCAGTCAGAGAGACAACCATCTAGTACCACTCTCTAGCTTCTCCCACAGAGCAAATGTCTAATCCAATTTACTACCTCATCTTGAATGCCGAGCGACTGAACCTTCTTGACCAGCGTCCCTTGTGGGACCTTGTCAAAGGCCTTGCTAAAGTCCATGTAGACAACATCCACTGCCTTGAGTTCACCAATTTTCCTGGTAATTTCCTCCTAAACCTCTATGAAACTGGTTAAACACGACCTACACCACACAAAGCCATATTGACTATCCATAATCAGTCCCAAGTACTTATAATATCTGGTCCCTTAGAAGACCTTCCAATAACTTTCTCACTACTGTTGTCAGGCTCACTGGCCTATAATTTCCTGGCTCATTCTTAGAGCCTTTCTTAAATAACAGATCAACATTAACTATCTTCTAATCCTCTGACTCCTCACCCATGCTAAGGATATTTTAAATATCTCTGCCAGGGACCCTGAAATTTCTGCACTAGCCTCCCACAGGGTCCAAGACAGGCCCCTGACATTTTTCCACCCTAATTTGCCTCAAGACAACAAACACCTCATCCTCTGTAATCTGTGTAGGGTCTATGATCTCGTTGATGCTTTGCCCCACTTTTATATACTCTGTGTCCATCTCCTGAGTAAATACAGATGCAAAAAATCCAATTAAGATCTCCCCCATCTCTCTTGGCCCCAAACATACAGTAGAATATCACTCGGATCTTCCAGAGGAACATTTGTCCCTTGTTATCTTTTTGCTCTTAACATATCTGTATAAATCCTTAGGATTATCTTTCACCTTGTCCGTTAAAACAACCTGATGCCTTCTTTTCACCCTCCTGATTTCCTTCTTAAGTGCTCTCTTGCATTTCTTATACTCAAGTACCTCATTTGTTCCTACCTGCCTATACCTGCTATGCACCTCTTTCTTTTTCTTAACCATGGCCTCAATATCCTCCAAAAACCAAAGTTCCCTAAACCTGCTATCCTTGCCTTTTATTCTGACAGGAACATACAAACTCTGTACTCTCATAATTTCACTTCTGAAGGCCTCCCTCTTACCAAGTACCCCTTTGCCAGAAAACAACCTGTCCCAATTCACACTTGCCAGATCCTTTCTGATACCATCTAAATTGCTCTTTCTCCAATTTAGAACCTCAACCCGAGGACCAGACCTATCCTTCTCCATAATTACCCTGAAGCTAACGGCATTCAATAAGATCATTCAATAGATCACACATTTGATTTTTTTTTGTTAATCCTTGTCACATTTTTTTTACAGCTGTATTAGTTCATGAATGAAAAAACACCACTTCATGACAACTGACAAAATTCCTGTCCTACCAGCTAACATCTTTACTGAAGGAATGTCCCTCACTCATTGCAATGAATAATGATAGAGAGATCGATACAGACTGTTAAAACAAATGGGACATACACACATGATAATGACCCTGATATTTATAGTTGATAGCATGCATTCATATCGTGTTCCCTCGAGTGAGTCTAAGAACTATTATATTACTTAATTTTATTCTGATCCAGAGCTGTACACTACAATTACAATTCTGACTGCTGACTGTACAGATTTTAAGAGGAGTACGACCATGGCTGCTATTCACAAGCCAGGTTTTCTGGTAAAGAGAAGCACTGCAAGGCCACTAACCCCTCTTCAATTTACTCAGGCAGCCGGAGTTGCAGAATGAGCGAGCGGATCCGGTCTCCCAGCAGCCTCTGCCCTTCATCCCCCTCAACAGTGTCGGTCAATGAAGCGGAGCTGTACAGCAGCACCGAACCCAGCGGCCTTCTCATTCGGCAGGAAACACTGCTCACAGTCCTTGCAGCGGCAGGGTGATCCATTCACTGGGTATTCACCCACGTTTTTTGTTTCACTCATTGCACCAGCATCGGCCCGCAGGTTGCCATACCACAATGCACTGCTGCTCACTCGACAGCACTTAACCCCTTGTGAACCATAACAGCACCACACAATCCTCTTCACTATTACTTCCATTTTCTCTTAAGGAGATCAACAGATCTTTTGAAATGAGTTTTAAACCATACACCAATCGGATTAAGGTAGTTCTACATGGTAAATGGATACGAGCGGGTGAGTTATATGTAATTAGGGACTCATACAGCTTACATCAGAATCAGAATCAGGTTTAATATCACTGGCATATGTCATGAAATTTGATGTTATGAGGCAGCAATACACTGAAATAAATAATAATAAAAACTGTAAGTTACTGTAAGAAGTATACATAGTAAAGAAGTCAAATTATGTAAGTAGTGCAAAGAGAGAAGAGTATTGAGAATCCTTCAGAAGCACTTGCAGGTCAGGTCGTTGATTTCTACAGAGGTACAGTGGAGAGCATCCTAATTGTTTGCATCACTGCCTGGTATGAAGGAGCCATTGCACAACATTGGAAAAAGCTTACGAGGGTTGTAAACTCAGCCAGCTCCATCATGGGTACTAGCCTCACCAGTACTGAGGCCATCTTTAAAAGGCAGCATCCTCATTAAAGACCCCCACCAATAGGACATGCCCTCTTCTCATTGCTACCATCAGAGAGAAGGTACAGGAGCCTGAAGGCACAGAATTAACATGTTAGGAACAACTTGCTCCCCTTCGCTATCAGATTTTGGAATGACCCATGAATTCATGAATACTACATCACCATTGTTGCTCTAAATTTACACTAATTTTTTTCCCTATATCTCTTACTGTAACTTATAGCATATTTTATATATTGCACTGTGCTACTGCTGCAAAACAACAAATTTCATGACCTATGTCAGTGATTATAAACCTGATTCTGGTTTTGAGAGACTGGATACACATTACAGACTAAAATATAAAAGAACAATATAGGACAATGCACTGTGTATACAGAGGGTCGGGACGGACTTATATAATTGCTTATTATCACGTACATCCTTGCTGTACAAGATATGCATGCTGTCTGAAGAGCTAAGCACGATCTAAAGAAAGCTGATGAGATAGCGGTTGGAAATAGATGGACAGAGTGAAAGTTTAAATCTGCAAACAAGGGCTTGTGTTGAAGCAGCGAAGAGGAGCTAGGAATGTGATTATGCTTGCTTCTGCAAAGACTGCGGTATGATGTCAGAAACTGATTAAAGCTTGCTTGTGTAGATAAGCAGTTTGGGGAAACAAGAGACCATGCACTAGGTTGCAGGGCAGGAACGCTGACCTTCCCTGTCTAATCAATTTACCTTCAACACAAGAGCTATATCAGCTGCAGTCAACTTTCTCATCCTGAAGCTCCTCCACCATTGGTAATGTTTTTTTCATACAGTTAGAGTTATCCAACAAGAAATCTGTACAACCTTGTCCAATTTGTCAGTGTTTGGTTCCTACTCCTCTAAACCTTTTCTATCCATGCACCTGTATAAGTGCCTTTTAATCATTATAATTTTATCTGCCTCTACCACTTCCTCTAGCATCACATTACATATACCTGCATCCTCTGAGTGAAAAGCTTTCCTCTTCAGGTTTGTTTTAAATATTCCCCCCCCCCCCTTAAATATATGTCCTCGAGTTTTAGACTCCCCTAATCTGGGGATAAAGCACTGTGTGTCTCTTCATGGTCTTATACACTGCTATAAGGTTACCCTCACCCTTCTATACTTTGGGAGAAAATGTCCGAACCTATTTGAAAGGAAGAAAGTGAGGGAAAGAAGAACAGAGGCTACACTCAGTGTATTTGCCACTTTATTAGGTACCTCCTGAATCTAATAAAGTGGCCACTAAGTGTATATAAGGCCATCTTAAGTATATACAGCCACACTCAACAGTTAATTGTACATTGTGTTTTATAGAAATACTTCTATATTTATGTTTATTGTGCTCTTACACTTACTCTGTGTTTTTTATACTGCATTGAATCCAAAGTAACAATCATTCGCTCTCCTTTACACTCGTGTACTCAAAAATGACAAACAATCTTGAATCTTGAAGAAAACCATGGAGGTTCAATTGTTAAGCACATTCAAGGTATTAAGAAAATCAGGTCTTATTAGGGGAAAAAGAGATATGACCAGCGGCCAGTCCAGACATCAGATGTTTGGAGAGGAGGGGACTTCAATCAGGTCCACTGCCCAAGAATAAGTAGGCAGCAGTGGGTTGCAGCAGCAAAAAAGAGCTTTGACCAGCGATCAATTGGTATTTGAGATTAATTAGTAAGAGCAAATTAAAAGGCGGCAGTGGCCGTCGTCAGAGTGGTGATCTTGAGGCTTTAGCTCTTCGAGGTTTCATTGAAGAGAGGCTTCACTCAGAGAAAAGAAAAGGAAAGAAAAGCTCAAGTTTTTCCCTTCTCTTCTCTACATCTGCTCAGCTAGGACAATAGAGATGTCAGCCAGGATAATGTAATGCTCCTCTTGTGGGATGTGGGAAGTGGGAGGGCAGGGAGACGTCCAGTGTCCCTGACAACTACAACTGCAGCTTCTAACAAACCGTGTTAAGGAGTTGGAGCTGGAACTAGAAGTCCGGATCATTCGGGAGGCTGAAGGGGTGATAGATAGGACATATAGAGAAGTAGTTACACCAAGGTGCAGGACACAGGAAACAGAGTAACAGTCAGGAAGGGGAAAGGGGTTAAGAAGCTAGTGAAGAGTACCCCTGTGGCCATTCCCCTCGACAACAGGTATTTCACTTTGGATTCTGTCGGGGGGGGGGCAGTAAGCATGGGATTACCTAACAGGGGAAAGTCGTAGTGACACACATAAAAATTGCTGGTGAACGCAGCAGGCCAGGCAGCATCTCTAGGAAGAGGTACAGTTGATGTTTCGGGCCAAGACCCTTAGTCAGGACTAACTGAAGGAAGAGTGAGTAAGGGATTTGAAAGTGGAAGGGGGACAGGGAGATCCAAAATGATAGGAGAAGACAGGAGGGGGAGGGATGGAGCCAAGAGCTGGACAAGTGATTGGCAAAGGGGATATGAGAGGATCATGGGACAGGAGGCCCAGGGAGAAGGAAAAGGGGGAGGGGGGAAAAACCCAGAGGATGGGCAAGGGGTATAGTCAGAGGGACAGAGGGAGAAAACAGAGAGGGAGAGAGAGAGGGAGAAAAAGGAGAGACAGAGAGAGAGGGAGAATGAGAATAAATAACGGATGGGGTACGAGGGGGAGGTGGGGCATTAACGGAAGTTAGAGAAGTCAATGTTCATGCCATCAGGTTGGAGGCTACCCAGACGGAATATAAGGTGCTGTTCCCCCAACCTGAGTATGGCTTCATCTTGACAGTAGAGGAGGCCGTGGATAGACATATCAGAATGGGAATGGGACGTGGAATTAACATGTGTGGCCACTGGGAGAACCACAAGTCGTAGTGGTTAGGTTACTGGCACTGAGTCTGCCTCTGTGCCTCTGTGACTCTGTGACTCTGTGACTCAGAAGGGAAGAGGGGAGAAGAGGCACACTGTGGTGATAGGAGATTCATTAGTCAGGGGAATGGACAGAGGTTCTGTGGGTGAAAGCACGATTCCTAGATGGTACCTTGCCTCCCGGTGCTAGGGTCCGGGATATCTCAGATTAAGTCCTCAGCATTCTTAAGAAGGAGGGTGAACAGCCAGAAGTGATGGTCTATATAGGTACCAGTGACAGGTAGGACAAATGACGAGATTTTGCATAGAGAGTTCAGGGCGTTAGGTACTAAGTTAAGGGGCAGTACCCCCAGGTTTGTGATCTCAGGATTGCTACTCGTGCTTGTACTAGTGAGGCCAGAACTAGGAAGATTATACAGTTTAATACATGGAGGGATACAGGGAGGGCGTAACATTTTTGGATCATTGGGCTCTCTTCCAGGGAAGGTGAGACCTGTACAAAAAGGACAGTTTGCACCTGAACTGGAGGGGTACTTACATCCTAGTGGGAAGGTTTGTGAATGCTGCACTGTGGGGTTTAAACTAGAGTTGCAGGGGGATGGGAACCAGAGTGCCAGAATAGTTAGTGGAGATGTTGCTAAGAGGTTGGGCTCATATGGATAACACTAGAGGTCAGGATTGAACCAAGGGCCCTGGAGCTGTGTGGCAGTTAACACTACTTGTTGCACCATTGTGCTACCCATCCACCTGCTCTGCTCCTCCCTGACTGTATTACGAATGGTAAGAACTACATGGCAGCCCCAAAATCACCAACAGTGTTATAATACAAGTGTCTTGTTTCATACCCCTGCTTATATGATATCCGGACAAGCAACACAACCACGCCTAAATACTACATGCTGTAAGGGGAAAATACTTTTGCTAACTGCTGGGTGAATTTATGTTTACATCACATTCTGATTGTTTTGCATGCTTACCTCTGGAGAGATTTATAAAATTTATGCAAACCTTTGTAAATCATTGCTTTGCTCTAAGCTGGAATATCAGGTCTAATTTTGGGTATCATATCTTAGAGGACGTCTTTGCTGTGACTCATATGAGCTTCAGCAGAACAGTGTTAGGGTTTAAGGATTTGCTGAAGAGACCAGAGAAACCAGGGGAAATTTAGTAAAAAGCATTCATAATTGTGAGGTATTCTGTTGGCGTGCACATGGCAAAATTCCATTGTTCCAACAAAACAATAAATTTCACAACGTATGCCTGTGATAATAAACTTGATTCAGATTCTGGCATTAAAAGGCTGGTGTAACTTTCAAATGGAGTTAAGATTCAATTAATCATGACCCTGATATGTGCAATAGCATTGGAAAGTCAGGCACTCACCCAGCCTCTGACCTCTCTTTGTATTTGTGTTGGTGTGACCAGTATAATTGCGTTTTGGATCACATACAGTACCTATGATTTGGAAACTGAACTTGATTCTTTGCTTATATTATTGTGGTATTGTTCCATTTCTTTATGACATATATTCTGCTGCCCAGATCCATGTGAGAGACTTCTATGATGACGATTCACTTCATAACCTATGGTAATGCATAGAATGCTTGAGCAATAGAACTGGCTGAAAATGTAGACATCCCTTTCTGTATTACAGAAACATTCCTCACAGTTATTATTTTTTCAGCTCACGAATTCCGTAAGATATTACTGATCAGCATTTTCATCTCAACAGATTTTTCGTAACATTTTCCTGTAAAATTCACCACTTGGCTCGAAAGGAGGCACTGAAAGTTCCTTGCCTGAAGAGGAAATCCCATTTTCATCAGCACCTTATTCTTCCTTTGTCTGCATGCTCTATGCTTTTTCCTAGGACATTCAGGAAGAAATTTGGTACCTATCTACTGTGTACTCTCGCTAATTTCTACAGCTGTACCATGGAAAGCATTATGCAGGGGCCACGACACAAGATCGGAAAAAGCTGCAGAAAGTTGCAAACTTAGCCATCTCCATCATGGGCACCAGCTTCCTCAGCATCGCAAACATATTGAAAAGGCGATAACCATCACTAAGGACTTTCATCACTAGGACATACCCTCTTCTCATTGCTACCATCCAGGAGAAGGTACAGGAACCTAAAGACACACACCACACACTCAACATATCAGGAACATCTTCTTCCCCTCCGCCATCAGATTTCTGAATGGGCAATGAACCCATGTACACGATCTCAATAGTCAGTTTGCTCTCTTTGTGCACTATTTATTTATTTTAAAAATATATTTCAGAATAAGGTTTAATATCACCAGTATAGGTTGTGAAATTTGTTGTTTCTTATTGTAGTTTATAGTTTTTATCATGCTGTACTGCTGCCACAAAACAACAAATTTCACAATGTTTGCCAGTGATATTAAACGTGATTCTGAACTTTACTGTCACACAAGAGCCCGTTCAGCCCAACGGGTGGGCGCTAGGTGCCAAAAGTAGAACCACATCAGTTCCATTGCCCTGTACCACTGCAATTCAGTCCCTCTCACGTGCAAATCAATTTCCTTAAGATCATAAAACATAGAGGCAGAATTAGGCCATTTGGCCCATCAAGTCTGCTCCACCATTTGATTATGGCTAATTCATTTTCTCTCTCCATCCCATTCTCCTACTTTTTCTGATTAATCTTTGACACCTTTACTAATCAAAAGCCTATCAATCTCCACAGCCATTGGTGGCAATGAATTCCACAGATTCACCACACTCCGGTTCAAGAGAGTCCTCCTCATCTAAAGGGTTATCTTGTATTCTGTTGGTTCCTCTGCCACATAGCTATACATAAATTACAATGTTAACCCAGAAACACGTCCTCGAGCTGTGAAAGGAAACCAGAGCACCGAGGGGAAGCCCACGCAGTCACCAAGAGAACATGGTCTACATGGGCAGCACCTGAGGTCAGGATTGAACCCAAGTGTCTGGAGCTGTAAGGAAGAAGCACCAAGTACTGAGTGATTGTGCAGCCTCAGCATGAACTACCACGCGATGCAAGCTGGTACACGCTATCATTCTATTGTTTACATCAAATTGGATGGCTTGGAAAAATATCCACATGATGGAAATTTGAAATACAAACAGAAAATGCAGAAAACACCAGCAGATCAGGTAGTACCAGTGGAAGCAGTAATACTTAACATTTCAGATCTGGGATTGTTAAATTAGAACAAATGCTGCCAGGAACAGAAAAGTTTACAAAAAGTAGTGGATACCACCCAGTCCATCACAGGCCAAGCCCTCCGCACTATTGAGCACATTTACAAGGAGCACTGCTTCAAGAAAGCAGCATTCATCATCAAGGACGCCCACCATCCAGACCATGCTCTCTTCTCACTACTACCATCGGGCAGGATGTATAGGAGCCTCAGGTCCCACACCACCAGGTTCAGGAACAATTATTATCCTACAACCATCAGGCTCCTGAATGAACCAGCGTGGATAACTTTACCCACCTCAACTCCGAACTCAATCCACACCCTACACACTCTCTTTTAAGGACTCTACAACTCATGTTCTCAGTATTATTTTTTCATATTTGTCTTTTGCTCATCAGTTGTTTGTCAGTCTTTGTTTATGTAGATAGAAATTTCATAAATTCTGTTGTATTTCTTTATTTTCTTGTAAATTCCGGAAAATGAATATCAAGGTGACAAATACATATTTTGATAATAAATTTACTGAGTATGAATTTGACCTGCTCAATGTTTCTAGCATTTTCTGTTTGCACTTCAAACTGCATAGCTGTCTGACTTCAGTATTTTTTGTATAACCAGTAGTCCATTGCACAGGGTTCTATTGGATATTTCCGTGTTGGTGATTCAGCTCACATCCAATGATGCACAACATTAACACACACCACCTCACAATCCACTACTGTTCCTCCCAGGGGATCAAGGCAAAGGGTGCATGCTCTGTAAAGAGTCTGTTCTTTGATGCCCTGCAGGAACCCCGGAGCTTGGAACTGATAGTTAACAATGAAATTTATAAGTATGGGGATGTTTAGCCCTGTTCTGGATTCAGTCCATGGTATCAATATAACACCAGATAATTTGATTATTTCACTTATGCAGGAAGGGAAACATTAAAAATGTGCAAAAATGCAGTTTATCTTCCAAAACAATAATCAATGAAGTTGTAGCAGAATTCCTGGTGAGCCGTCCTTTTTAATCATTCAGGCAGAGCTCCTCACCGATAATCTCAGGAGGATAATCTGTACAACGTGCACTGGCTCCCGAGTTACATTACAAGATTTCTTCACCAGCTTCTTAACATATAAAAGAGGACAGGCAAAGTCGGCGCATCGTTCCAGCATATTCTTATATTTAGAAAGATAGGACAGAAAACTAGGATATTGTATATGAAAGTCAAACACAGTGCACACACTGATGACCTAAAATAAAAACAAATGCTCAGCAGATAAGGCTGCATCTGTGGGGAGAAAGCCAGTCAGCATGTTATGGACATGCACTCCACATCCGATGATGGGAAAGTTCAGAAACTATGGATAGAGTGCATGATCATCTAAAAATTTTCATCTAGTCAGAGTGAACCAGCATGGATTGATTAGGTATTCTTCGTTCCTTCCAATGAACCTTGAAGACGGGATAAGAAGTCACTTGAAGTTTGCCAGCAATTCGTAGGGATAGGAAAATTCATTAAATTATAATGCAATATTACTAAAGCCGAATTTTAATGTAGCCAAATGTGAGGTTAATTACTGTATCTGGGGAGGGGGAGGGAAGTAGACGAAATTTCAAATTGTGAAAAATAAGGAAACGACTCTGACCCTCTGCACATTCGTTATTAAAATGACACGGACAGCATTAGATCATAGCCAGTCTAACGGAATGCTGACAACAGGAATTCTGCAGATGCTGGAAATTCAAGCAACACACATCAAAGTTGCTGGTGAACGCAGCAGGCCAAGCAGCATCTGTAGGAAGAGGTGCAGTCGACGTTTCAGGCCGAGACCCTTCGTCAGGACTAACTGAAGGAAGAGTGAGTAAGGGATTTGAAAGCTGGAGGGGGAGGGGGAGATCCAAAATGATAGGAGAAGACAGGAGGGGGAGGGATAGAGCCAAGAGCTGGACAGGTGATAGGCAAAAGGGGATACGAGAGGATCATGGGACAGGAGGTCCGGGAAGAAAGACGGGGGGGGGGGACCCAGAGGATGGGCAAGAGGTATATTCAGAGGGACAGAGGGAGAAAAAAGAGAGCGAGAGAAAGAATGTGTGCATAAAAATAAGTAACAGATGGGATACGAGGGGGAAGTGGGGCCTTAGTGGAAGTTAGAGAAGTCGATGTTCATGCCATCAGGTTGGAGGCTACCCAGACGGAATATAAGGTGTTGTTCCTCCAACCTGAGTGTGGCTTCATCTTTACAGTAGAGGAGGCCGTGGATAGACATGTCAGAATGGGAATGGGATGTGGAATTAAAATGTGTGGCCACTGGGAGATCCTGCTTTCTCTGGCGGACAGAGCGTAGATGTTCAGCAAAGCGGTCTCCCAGTCTGCGTCGGGTCTCGCCAATATATAAAAGGCCACATCGGGAGCACCGGACGCAGTATATCACCCCAGTCGACTCACAGGTGAAGTGTTGCCTCACCTGGAAGGACTGTTTGGGGCCCTGAATGGTGGTAAGGGAGGAAGTGTAAGGGCATGTGTAGCACTTGTTCCGCTTACACGGATAAGTGCCAGGAGGGAGATCAGTGGGGAGGGATGGGGGGGACGAATGGACAAGGGAGTTGTGTAGGGAGCGATCCCTGCGGAATGCAGAGAGAGGGGGGGAGGGAAAGATGTGCTTAGTGGTGGGATCCCGTTGGAGGTGGCGGAAGTTACGGAGAATAATATGTTGGACCCGGAGGCTGGTGGGGTGGTAGGTGAGGACCAGGGGAACCCTATTCCTAGTGGGGTGGCAGGAGGATGGAGTGAGAGCAGATGTACGTGAAATGGGGGAGATGCATTTAAGAGCAGAGTTGATAGTGGAGGAAGGGAAACCCCTTTCTTTAAAAAAGGAAGACATCTCCCTCGTCCTAGAATGAAAAGCCTCATCCTGAGAGCAGATGCGGCGGAGACGGAGGAATTGCGAGAAGGGGATAGCGTTTTTGCAAAAGACAGGGTGAGAAGAGGAATAGTCCAGATAGCTGTGAGAGTCAGTAGGCTTTTAGTAGACATCAGTGGATAAGCTGTCTCCAGAGACAGAGACAGAAAGATCTAGAAAGGGGAGGGAGGTGTCGGAAATGGACCAGGTAAACTTGAGGACAGGGTGAAAGTTGGAGGCAAAGTTAATAAAGTCAACGAGTTCTGCATGCGTGCAGGAAGCAGCGCCAATGCAGTCGTTGATGTAGCGAAGGAAAAGTGGGGGACAGATACCAGAATAGGCACGGAACATAGATTGTTCCACAAACCCAACAAAAAAGCAGGCATAGCTAGGACCCATACGGGTGCCCATAGCTACACCTTTAGTTTGGACGAAGTGGGAGGAGCCAAAGGAGAAATTATTAAGAGTAAGGACTAATTCCATTAGACGGAGCAGAGTGGTGGTAGAGGGGAACTGATTAGGTCTGGAATCCAAAAAGAAGCGTAGAGCTTTGAGACCTTCCTGATGGGGGATGGAAGTATGTAAGGACTGGACATCCATGGTGAAAATAAAGCGGTGGGGGCCAGGGAACTTAAAATCATCGAAAAGTTTAAGAGCGTGAGAAGTGTCACGAACATAGGTCGGAAGGGATTGAACAAGGGGTGATAAAACAGTGTCGAGGTATGCAGAAATGAGTTCGGTGGGGCAGGAGCAAGCTGAGACAATAGGTCGGCCAGGACAGGCAGGTTTGTGGATCTTGGGTAGGAGGTAGAAACGGGAAGTGCGGGGTGTGGGAACTATAAGGTTGGTAGCAGTGGATGGGAGATCCCCTGAGCGGATAAAGTCGGTGATGGTGTGGGAGACAATGGCCTGGTGCTCCTTAGTGGGGTCACGATCGAGGGGTAAATAAGAGGAGGTATCCGCGAGTTGTCGCTGTGCCTCGGCAAGGTAGGGGTCAGTACGCCAGACTACAACAGCACCCCCCTTATCGGCGGGTTTAATAATAAGGTTAGGATTAGTGCGGAGGGAGTGGAGAGCAGAGCGTTCCGAAGGAGTGAGGTTGGAATGGGGACAAGGTGCGGTGAAGTCGAGACGGTTGATGTCCCGTCGGCAGTTGGCAATAAAGAGATCCAGAGCAGGCAGAAGACCAGAGCAGGGTGTCCATGAAGAAGAGGAGGGTTGAAGACGGGAGAAGGGGTCATCGGTGGGGGTGGAAGAGTCCTTGCCGAAGAAGTAGGCTCGGAGACGGAGACGGCGGAGGAAAAGTTCCGCATCGTGGCGAACACGGAACTCGCTGAGGTGTGGGCGAATGGTGACAAAGGTGAGGCCCTTACTGAGAACAGAGCGTTCTGCCTCCGACAGAGGGGATGGTAAAGACCCAGCACGGATGAGAGCTGGGATCAGAGCGGGGAGGGGGGAGGCTGGGGGTGTCAATGGAGAGGGGACGGTTGGGGTGAGAGGAAGATGGAGCCTCTGAGGGCCCAGGAGCTGACGATGGGATCTGAAGGAGACGGGATTGCAGAGTATTGGTGGGGGAAGGGGAGACGGGAGTCACAACAGCAGCACATAAAGACCCGGCCTGGAGTTCAAGGCTGGAGTCGCAGTTGGTGGTTGCACAATCACTGTGAAGGTGTCCATGGTCGTTGCTGGAGTCCGGGTTTTGAATATGTCCTGAGGTGTTGGAGCCGGCGAGATCAATGGCAGGGGCCGCAATCTGAAGTTCATGCCTGCTAGCGTCGGGGCCGGCAGGCTCTGGAGTCCGTAGATGTAGGATCTTGCGATCTTTGCCTAACATGACAAAGTCAAAAAAACGGCGATTGCAGGCGTGAATTCGACGGAGGATGAAATAACGGGTAGGACCATTACAGACGGCGAAGAAAGTGTCCCGAAGGTGTGGAAGGGTCTGGGATAGGGACACCAAGTACCTCCTCATGGCGGAGAGCGTCACCTTCAGAGCTTGACGGGAGAAGCGGCGAGAGGCAGAGTCAATAAAATGTTAGTAGCTGGGATCCTCAGGAGGTCCAAATTGAGAGGCTTGGAAACGAATCCTAAAGCCAACTGGAGTAAGTTGGCGACGGAGGCACGTTACAAGAAAGGATATATGGCTGCGATAGCGAGTCTGAGTCAAAGTGTGGTCGAAAAGTTGAAGAGCCGAAGAAATTACAGATGGGGAGCAGTGAGAGATGGTTTCACTGAACTCCCGTCGAAGAGAGGATTTAAACTTCTTCGGTGTAGGCATCACCGGAAGAGGCTTCGCAGTAGTGAATTTAAATGCAAACAACAGGAATTCTGCAGATGCTGGAAATTCAAGCAACACACATCAAAGTTGCTGGTGAACGCAGCAGGCCAAGCAGCATCTGTAGGAAGAGGTGCAGTCGACGTTTCAGCCCAAGACCCTTCGTCAGGACTAACTGAAGGAAGAGTGAGTAAGGAATTTGAAAGTTGGAGGGGGAGGGGGAGATCCAAAACGATAGGAGAAGACAGGAGGGGGAGGGATAGAGCCAAGAGCTGGACAGGTGATAGGCAAAAGGGGATACGAGAGGATCATGGGACATGTCTCCGCCGCATCTGCTCTCAGGATGAGGCTTTTCATTCTAGGACGAGGGAGATGTCTTCCTTTTTTAAAGAAAGGGGTTTCCCTTCCTCCACTATCAACTCTGCTCTTAAACGCATCTCCCCCATTTCACGTACATCTGCTCTCACTCCATCCTCCCACCACCCCACTAGGAATAGGGTTCCCCTGGTCCTCACCTACCACCCCACCAGCCTCCGGGTCCAACATATTATTCTCCGTAACTTCCGCCACCTCCAACGGGATCCCACCACTAAGCACATCTTTCCCTCCCCCCCCCTCTGCATTCCGCAGGGATCGCTCCCTACACAACTCCCTTGTCCATTCGTCCCCCCCATCCCTCCCCACTGATCTCCCTCCTGGCACTTATCCGTGTAAGCGGAACAAGTGCTACACATGCCCTTACACTTCCTCCCTTACCACCATTCAGGGCCCCAAACAGTCCTTCCAGGTGAGGCAACACTTCACCTGTGAGTCGACTGGAGTGATATACTGCGTTCGGTGCTCCCGATGTGGCCTTTTATATATTGGCGAGACCCGACACAGACTGGGAGACCGCTTTGCTGAACATCTACGCTTTGTCCGCCAGAGAAAGCAGGATCTCCCAGTGGCCACACATTTTAATTCCACATCCCATTCCCATTCTGACATGTCTATCCACGGCCTCCTCTACTGTAAAGATGAAGCCACACTCAGGTTGGAGGAACAACACCTTATATTCCGTCTGGGTAGCCTCCAACCTGATGGCATGAACATCGACTTCTCTAACTTCTGCTAATGCCCCACCTCCCCCTCGTACCCCATCTGTTACTTATTTTTATGCACACATTCTTTCTCTCACTCTCTTTTTTCTCCCTCTGTCCCTCTGAATATACCTCTTGCCCATCCTCTGGGTCCCCCCCACCTTGTCTTTCTTCCCGGACCTCCTGTCCCATGATCCTCTCATATCCCCTTTTGCCTATCACCTGTCCAGCTCTCGGCTCTATCCCTCCCCCTCCTGTCTTCTCCTATCATTTTGGCTCTCCCCCTCCCCCTCCAGCTTTCAAATCCCTTACTCACTCTTCCTTTAGTTAGTCCTGACGAAGGGTCTCGGCCTGAAACGTCGACTGCACCTCTTCCTACAGATGCTGCTTGGCCTGCTGCGTTCACCGGCAACTTTGATGTGTGTTGTTAACGGAATGCTGCCCTTTTTTGTTGGTTAACAGAATCAAAAAACATCAGATTTACTATTGACATTTGACTTCCAATCATTTTGGAAGAAAGTCTATCAGCCCTTCCATACTTTACTTCTGAATTGCTTATCACTGATCCTTAAACAATCCGTCTCATCCTGGACTCTTGCAAACACTGGAAATTGTTTCTCCATCCACCTCATAACTTCGGAAAGGCTTACAACTGTTCCTTAGACAATCCTTCATATGCTAGACTCTCCCAATCACTAGAAGTAGTTTCTCCATCCACACCATCAGTTCCACTTAATAAGTTGAGGAATCACCTTTACCCTCCTAAATTCCAGGAATATAGCTTGAATGTTTACAATCTCTGAATTATTTAAACCTTGGAGCAGAGCTGTTGTGGGAAATTAATGGGTTCTGGGAAATTTCTTCTCAAAACTGTGCCTGAAGTGATTCACAGTATTCTGAATGAGGTCCATCCACGACTTTGTGCACATGTAGAGTAACCTCTAGGCTGGCTCTGGAGCGAAGGTTCCCGAGTTCGAACCCAGTCGGGCTGCTCCTGGGTGCTCTTTCCATCTGTGCCAGGTTGAGTGTTGAGCTCGCAACTTGGCCTCGTAAAAGTAAAACTGCGCTGTGAGAAGAACGTGGGGGACCACTTACAGCCGAGGCTCTGGCAGAGTATGGCACCCAAAAAAAAAGCGTAACTTCTACACTTTATACTCCAGTAATCTTATAAAAGTGCTTAGTGCTTGGGAGAATAAGGCCTCAAATAAATGCTGTGCAGTGTTAGTTTTAGTGGGAAATAATGAAGCAGAGAAAACAATTGCAATGAGAATGAAAGTTTACATCATAAAAGGAAACCACTTAACATCAGACAGATGATATAATACAGTGGTTTGAACATAGTAAAGCATCCTAAACTGCCACACAGTACAATCAGATGAAAGGTAGTATCCATACAAAAAGCCAGCATGAGAATGTAATACTGTAGGCATGATCCCAGGACAGGATTTGAGATGTGTTAACAAGACGTGTGTACTGGTGCTCGGTTAGTGTCATTAGTACAGTATCATCAAGGGTCCAAACCCCAACCCTTCTGACCAACACTGAGACTGATTCTCCCACCCTCATCACTTCCAATATCCATCACTTGATTTAGCAACTCCATTCTACGTAGTGGCAAGTTCACTTCCATCGTGCACCTCAATCCTGCAGTCCCATGGAAAACCACAGTTCATATATCTTTCTGGGCCATGACTCTATTGGTAAGTCCAACAGTAAGACTCTCCTAAGCAACAAGCACAAAGCTATTCCAGCAAAATATTAATTAAAGGAGCCGGCAGTGATGATTTAGCACCAATCCTTCGCCATCACCAAACACAACACAGAGTTAAAGCCATTTGAACAGCACATAACATTGAACAGGACACGCATAATTCCTGTAATCAGAATGGTATCACACCTCCCACAATCCCCACTCCCACCCAGTTACTCCTTCCACACTCAGCTCCCCAAATCACTCTTCCCACTATCAATGACTCTCAGCACACCTCCCAATATCGATGACACCCATCACACCTCTCAATATCAGTGATCCCCTATCATACCTCCCACAGTAGAGTGACCCTCATCACAACTCCCACTATCAGTGATCCCCATCACACCTTCCACTACCAATGGCTCCCATCACAACTCCCACTATCAGTGACCCCCATCACACCTTCCACTATCAGTGACCCCCATCACACCTTCCACTATTAGTGATCCCCATCACACCTTCCACTATCAGTGACCCCCATCACACCTTCCACCATAGTGACCCCCATCACACCTTCCACCATAGTGATCCCCATCACATCTTCCTCTATCAGTGACCCCCCATCACAACTCCCACTATCAGTGACCCCATCACACCTTCCACTATCAGTGACCCCCATCGCACCTTCCACTATCAGTGATCCCCATCACACCTTCCACTATCATTGTCCCCCATTGCACCTTCCACTATCAGTGACCCCAATCACACCTTCCGCCATAGTGATCCCCATCACACCTTCCACTATCAGTGATCCCCATCACAACTCCCACTATCAGTGACCCCCATCACACCTCCCACTATCAGTGACCCCCATCACACCTTCCACTATCAGTGACCCCATCACAACTCCCACTATCAGTGACCCCCATCACACCTTCCACTATCAGTGACCCCCATCACAACTCCCACTATCAGTGATCCCTATCACACCTTCCACTTTCAGTGACCCCCATCACAACTCCTACTATCAGTGACGCCCATCACACCTTCCACTATCAATGGCCCACCTGCCATCACATCTTCACATTCAGTGACCCCCCCCATCATCCCTCCCACTATCAGCTTCCAAAATCACTTCTCCCACTATCACAATCAGTGATCACACTCATCTTGTATAAAGGGTGCAACTATGGTACATACTACAATAATAGAACCGTAACTGCCGCAGTCAGTACCCATCATTACATTTACAATCATTGCTGTCCATAGCTTTTTGCAATCAAATTCCCAACATACCACCGAAGAAATTCTCAAATCCTGATTGAAAAAGTGTAGCTCATGGGAATTCATGGACTATGAAAACTCAAAATTGAGAAGGCAGGACGTCAGGTCCATTCCTTACCAGTATCTAATCCCACTGTAGGCAGCAGAGGGAGCATACCACACTCCATACTACCAACCTCATATCCATCACCTCCTGCCCCAGCTATGGCAGTCATCATTTTGGTCTCATCAGCCTCCTCAGAATCCATATGCAGGGAAGCAAGTCATCCTCAAACCCCTAGGAATCCCTGAGAAGAAAAAGAACTGAACTTTCCTGCCTATGATAAGCAGTGTTTTCTTAATTAAGTGCACAATTGGAGCCAAAGAGTAAAACTTTCAGACAAATTCTACGTTTGTTAAGAAAAAAAATGGCTTCTATTATTACATTGGGAGTATATTACATACCAATGAATAGTGGGAAAGAAAACAAGGAAGAGATTTATAAGCAATTTATAACGATTTACAGTAGTAACAGACTGGTATTAATGAGGAGACATCAATTACCCAAGGGTGCCTCAGGATTGCATTGGCTTGAATTCAAAGCTGAGAGGAGAAAAATGCATTTAGGGTTGCTTTCCTAATTGGAGTGTAACTTATCCAGGAAGAAGGACAGATTTGATGTTAAATGACAAAGTGCTAGTGACCAGAAGAAAATAAGACTTTGGAAGCAGCAAACAAACAATTAGACTCACAATGGAAAATAGATTTGAGAAGAATTAGTCAACAAAAAGGTGTTGGCTGACACAAACTCTAGATCAAATAGTAGAAGTAGTAGTTTAAAAATGGAATTGATAACATACGAGGAGTGATTAATAAGTTTGTGGCCTAAGGTAGAAGGAGTCAATTTTAGAAAACCGAGCACATTTATTTTTCAACATAGTCCCCTCCTACATGTACACACTTAGTCCAGCAAACGTGGAGCATATGGATCTCTTCTTTGTAGAAGTGGTCCACAGCAGGGGTGACTGATAAGTTCGTGGAGATGAGTTATTAACTTCAAACTTCCTGCATTATCACTCAAAGAGTTGAACTGCACAAGCATGTAATGAGAGTGTCTTGGACCTTCAGGTGGTCCACAGCAGGGATTGATTGAGTTCGTGGCCTACAGTGGAAGGAGATGAGTTATATAGTTCTTGTTACATGCACGTGCAGTTCAACTCTTTGAGTGATCATGTGGAAAGTTTGAAGTTAATAACCTTCTAACTTAGGCTACGAACTTATCAATCACTCCTGCTGTGAGATCCAAGACGCCGACTTCTTCAAAGAAGGGATCCATATGCTCCACGACCGCTGGACTAAGTGTGTCGATGTAGGAAAAAATAAATGTGTTAGATTTTCTAAAATTGACTTCTTCTACCTTAGGCCACGAACTTACCAATCACCCCTCGTAATAGTTAAATATAGTCCATGTCAACAAAAAGTGGAAGAAAACCTGACGCTTCATGATAAACAAAAGGAAACAAGAAAAAAGAAACATATTAATTGTCAGCCTTTTCTCATCATAAGTACCTTTAGAGCCAATCAAAGGTTCGAAGTGTTAATCCAGCACATCAGCAAGATAGACACTCCACTGCAGTATTAAGGGGCTCTGCAGGGTTACAAGTGAAATGTTAAACCACAAATCCATCTGTTCTTCGGGTGGACATGAAAGATCCTGTTTTCTCTTTTGTACTGATTCTACTGCAACCATTTGGGATTGGACACTGTATCAAAGTGGAGTAACTTTGCAAATGTTACTCCGCTATTTAAGAAGGGTGGGAGGCAGCAGAAGGGAAACTATAGACCTGTTAGCCTGACATCAGTGGTTGTGAAGTTGCTGGAATCGATTGCTAGGGATGAGATTACGTTGTACCTGGAGGCACATGACAAGATAGGCCAAAGCCTGCATGGTTTCCTGAAAGGAAAATCCTGCCTGACTAACCTACTTCAATTTTTTTTGAGGAAATTACAAGTAGGATAGACAAAGGAGATGCAGTGGATGTGGTGTACTTGAATTTTCAGAAGGCCCTTAACAAGGTGCCGCACATGAGGCTGCTTAGCAAGATAAGAACCCATGGAATTTCAGGGAATTTACTAGGATGGGTGGAGCATTGGCTGATTGGCAGAAAACAAGAGAGTGGGAATAAAGGGATCTTATTCTGGTTGGCTGCCAATTATCAGTGGAGTTCCACAGTGGTCGGTGTTGGGACCGCTGCTTTTTACGATGCACCTCAATGATTTGAACTATGGGATTAATGGATCTGAGGCTAAATTTGCCGATGATACAAAGATAGGTGGAGGAGTGGGCAGTGTTGAGGAAACAGAGAGCCTGCAGAGATTTAGATAGTTTAGGGGAATGGGGAAAGAAGTGGCAAATGAAATATAATGTTGGAAAGTGTATGCTCATGCACTTATGGTCTTATAAAGGAGAATAAGGAGTGACAAAGAAAAATGGTCCATCTGTGATTTTTTTGTAACTGCAAGGCCCAATATAGCACAAAATAATGAACATTTAGAAATCTTAATCAGTCAGTGGCTACAGAAAGATTATATGTGAAAGGTTGTGAGAACAGGTCTATTTGCTCATTTGAAGGCTAAATGCCAAGACAAATTAGTTCGGCCAGATGATTTGATTCTGTGTTGTAAGGTCTAGCATTGCTACTCGTGGTGCTGAGATCAAGTAAAAAGAGATGGATGCCAGACTTTTTAATTGAGTGCACATTACGGAGGATAGGCTTCTAGCTTCGACATAGCCAATTCTCACATTCTGGACTCTCCCAATCACTGGAACATAACACATATCTTCCTGTAGCCTATTCTCTATCACATGGCCATCATCTCTCACACTTCTTCTATCACCTACCTACACTAGGAGCAATTTTCTGTAGGCAGCTAAGCTACTAAACCACGTGTCTTTAGGATGCAGGAGGAAACCAGGGATTGGGGGAAAGCATGTGATCGCAAACTCCCTGCAGGGAGCATTACAGGTCAGGACTGAACCAGAGTCATTGCTAGCAAGAAGTTTTGGTAAAGGTTTGCTGTGTGCATAAAAGGAAAACAATAGATAATGCATGTTGATTCACAGAAAGCTCTTGCTATGGTGCAACATTATATGTATGTAAAAAAAAATTAAAGCAAATGACAAAGAGGGGGTGAAATTCATCTGGTCCGGAAGCACAAAATAGACAGCAGTGCACTGGCAATCCCACTTACAGCACTGTGCAAAAACTTTAGACGCATATACCGTATAGCTAGGGTACCTAAAACCTTTGCATAGTACTGTGGTAACTTGCTGCCACAAAAATAGACTAATTTCATGATATGGATCTTTTTTGTGGACTGAGTGTGAGAACGTGTCAGGGAATCATGATTGGGAAAGGGGGAAGGGAGAGAGATATGCTGCAATGATTAATAAACCAATTGTTTGGAATTAAATGATCTTGCCTGGTGTCTCAGGGATGGGTATGTCTGCACTAACACCAACCCCTACCCCAGCACTCCTTCTCTGCCACCTGTCTCACACCCCTCCCACAGTACTCCACCCTCACCATTCCCAACATCCTTTTGTCCCCATCAGATTTATAAACTCGGTCTCCGCTCCACGTTGACAAAAACAGCACTGTGCAAACGTCTAAGGCACCATAGCTATATATATGTGTCTGAGGTTTTTGCACAGTACTGCACATTTGCTTGGCACTGGTTCAGTGAGAATCAACGCCCTCTGTCTAAATAAGATTAACTATTGTCATAGAACTATTGTCTTCTACTGAGCACCGTGGATCTTTTATAACGAGCCTCTCCCCAAGACTGTGTTGCTTATTAACTTTCTGTAGTGAGGAAAACAAAGCCGAAACTTAAGAACTCTGAAATCAGGTAATAAATCAGTTTGTTGTCAATGCCCTCTGAAGCAAACTACACGAAGGGTAAGGCAACTTTTCACAGGTACATGAATCAAACTAATTGTACAGACATGCCCACCTCATTTATCATTTTGCAAGTCTTCAAATAATCCTTACCAATGCAGTTCTACATAATTAGTGCGGGACATTCATGAGGCTTTCACTGCCGGACCACAACAGATCTCCTCACCATTCCAAAGGATTTACTGTGAACTCTGCATTTCTGTAAAACCCTTATCCTGCACTCCTCTATTTCCATTTCAACCAACTTTAATTTATTTTATTTTATTTATTTAAAGATACGGCTTGGTAACAGACCCTTCCATGACACCCAGTTACCCCCATGAGACTAATTAACCTACTAACCCATATGTATTTTGGAACACGGGAGAGAAACAGAGCACCCGGAGGAAATCCACACTGTCACAGGCAGAATTATAAACTCTTTACAGCCAGCAGCAGGCAATGAACCCAAGCTGCTAGTGCTGTAACAGTGTTAAGTTAACCACTATGCTACTGTGCCACCTTTTGCAAGAGTGTGCCACAGCCTCAAGACTCTGCTAATTCTCTCAATGCATGCGAGTTTATCGTAGTCTTTGCCTTGTCGCTTACATTTAACCTTGCACTTACAGATCTTTGTTCTGCAGAATTGAAAGCAATCATCTTCTGTCTGCCTTGTCCTATGCTGTCTTACTAACCTTGTCCTACATTGTCTTACTACCTGCATCACTACACTTGCTAATAGAAGTCTCCAGGCCTTCCTTTTAATAACATCTTCTGGCAGCATATTATCATTGTAAAGAATCTGAGTCATACGCTTTCTACAACCTCAACAATCCTAGAGTCAAGTACAGCACACAACACTTTAATTGTACTTGATTTTAATAGAGCGCTGATTAATGCCTGACAACAATTCCACCCACACTTTTCCAAATATGGCTTGTCACCAAAGACACTACCATCAGCTCAGCATCAAGCTGCATGAAGTCGCATCTTGGTCTTTAGAATTACAGTATCCCTTCTAATTTCCTCTCTCCTACTCCAAACAACTGTACCAGCCTTCTCCTTTATTCAAATGATGTGTATTACGAGAAGAGGTTGAGCGAACTAGAACTTTTCTCTCTGGAGTGAAGGAGGATGAGAGGTGACTTGTTAGAGTAGTACAAGATGATGAGAGGCACAGATCAAGGCCAGATCTCAGACCTTAAAAGGTCAGCAGTCATCATGGGCCAAAGAGCCTGTACTGTGATGTAATTTTCTATGTTCTATATGTCTCCTGCTTTTGTTGCAAGTCTATAACATACTTGTGATTCTTCGTGGTAAAATACCATACATTTAACATTCATTTCATGTGAGGTTGGTGTTGAAGTATATCAGCTCCTGTCTGAATGGTGACTTGGATCTGCTCCAGTTCGCTACAGCAGATGCTATCTTGTTGGTTCTTCACCCAGCCCTGGAGTATCTGGATAGCAAAGATACGTACATCAGGATGCTCTGTATCAATTACAGCTTGGCATTTAACACCATCATCTCCTCAAAACTAATCAGTAAACTCCAAGGCTTGGGCCTCAATACCCCCTTGTGCAATTGGATCCTGGATTTCCTCACTTGTAGACCCCAGTCATTTCAGATTGGCAAAAACATCTCCTCCACAATCTCCATCAGCACAGGAGGACCACAGGGATGTGTGCTTAGACCCCTGCTCTACTCGCTATACACCTATGACTGTGTGGCTAAGTACAGTTCCAATACCATATACAAGTTTTCTGATGACACCACTGTTGTGGGCTGTATCAAAGAAGGGTGACTGAAAATTTGGCTGAGTGGTGTAGTAACAACAACCACTCACTCAATGTCAATAAGACCAATGAACTGATTGTAGACTTCAGGAGAGGGAAACCAGAGGTCCAGGAGCCAGCAATCATCAGGGGATCAGAGGTGGAGAGGGTCAGTAGCTTTAAATTCCATGATGTCACTATCTCAGAGGACCCATCCTGGACGCATTATGTAAATATTATTGTGAAGAAAGCATGACAGCATCTCTACTTCCTCAGGAGACTGCGGACATTTGGCATGTCATCAAAAACCTTGGAAAACTTCTACAGATGTGCGTTAGAAAGTGTGCTGACTGGCTGCATTAGAGCCTGGTATGAGAACACCAATGCCATTGAGCGGAAAATCCGACAAAAGGTAGTGGATTTGGCTCAGTAGATCCTACCCAACCATTGAGCACATCTACATGAAACATTGCCATAGAAAAGCAACATCCATCATCAAAGCTCCTCAGCACCCAGAGCATGCTCTCTTCTTGCTGCTGCCATCAGGTAAAAGGTACAGGTGCCTCATGACTCACATCGCCAGGTTCAAGAACAGTTACTACACCTCAAGCATCAGGTTCAAATAAAAGGGGATAACTACGCTAATTTAAAGATTCTTTTATATTGTTATTTCATGCTCATTTTTATTGTTTTTCATTTATATCTACATCTTCACAGTTGGTTTACAGTTCCTGATGTTTATAGATAGATAGATAGACATACTTTATTGATCCCGAGGGAAATTGGGTTTTGTTACAGTTGCACCAACCAATAGAGTATAAATATAGTAATATAAAACCATAAATAATTAAATAGTAATATGTAAATTATGCCAGATGGAAATAAGCCCAGAACCAGCCTATCGGCTCAGGGTGTCTGACCCTCCAAGGGAGGAGTTGTAAAGTTTGATGGCCACAGGCAGGAATGACTTCCTACGACGCTCAGTGTTGCATCTCGGTGGAATGAGTCTCTGGCTGAATGTACTCCTGTGTCAACCAGTACATTATGGGAGACATTGTCCAAGATGGCATGCAACTTGGACAGCATCCTCTTTTCCGACACCACCGTGAGAGAGTCCAGTTCCACCCCCACAACATCACTGGCCTTACGAATGAGTTTGTTGATTCTGTTGGTGTCTGCTACCCTCAGCCTGCTGCCCCAGCACACAACAGCAAACATGATAGCACTGGCCACCACAGACTCGTAGAACATCCTCAGCATCGTCCAACAGATGTTAAAGGACCTCAGTCTCCTCAGGAAACAGAGACAGTTCTGACCCTTCTTGTAGACAGCCTCAGTGTTCTTTGACCAGTCCAGTTTATTGTCAATTCGTATCCCCAGGTATTTGTAATCCTCCACCATGTCCACACTGACTCCCTGGATGGAAACAGGGGTCACCAGTGCCTTAGCCCTCCTCAGGTCCACCACCAGCTCCTTAGACTTTTTCACATTAAGTTGCAGATAATTCTGCTCACACCACGTGACAAAGTTTCCTACCGTAGCCCTGTACTCAGCCTCATCTCCCTTGCTGATGCATCGAACTATGGCAGAGTCATCAGAAAACTTCTGAAGATGGCAAGACTCTGTGCAGTAGTTGAAGTCCGAGGTGTAGACGGTGAAGAGAAAGGGAGACAAGACAGTCCCCTGTGGAGCCCCAGTGCTGCTGATCACTCTGTCGGACACACAGTGTTGCAAGCACACGTACTGTGTTATACTTCACAGTTACTGTTCAATAGATTGGCTAAGTATGCCTGCAGAAAAAAATCTCAGGGTTGTATGAGGTGACATGTGTCCTCTGATAATAAATTTTACTTTGAATTCTGAACTTTAATTTCCTCATGAGTATAACCCTATTAATGCATTAACAGGAACTACGAATTACCTGCTCTTGGTTTCAAGCAAACTTAACCAAAATGTTATTAAGATTTCACATTGGTATCTTTTGACTTTTATACTTAATTTCTCATTAAAAACCCAGCCCTATATTACCCTTTTCAATATGAAATCTTTAATACTCAGTGAATCCCTCACCCCCATTACTCTGCCTACTTTCATTCAGAACATAATTGCTTTTCCTATGTTTGCTACTGTCAGTTCATACTTAATAATATTGAATTTAAAGTAAGCAAAATGTATGACACGGTAGCTTAGTGGTCAGCACAATGCTTTACAGTACCAGTGACCCAGGTTCAATTCCCGCCGTTGCCTGTAACGAATTTGTACATTCTTCCCGTGACCATGTGGGTTTCCTCCCACAATCCAAAGACATACTAGTTGGAAGATTAACTGGTCATTTTAAATTGTCCTATGATTAGGCTATGATATATCAGGCATTGTTGGGTGGCGCGGCTTAAAGGACTGAAAAGGTCTATTACTCACTGGATCTCAATAAATAATCAATTAAAAAATGCTGGAGGAAATTCAGCAGGTCAGGCAGCATCTGTATATAACAGTTGACTTTTCAGACCGAAACCCTTCATCAGGACTGAAATGGAAGGGGGAGGAAGCTGGAATAAGAAACTGGGAAGGGAAAAAAGTACAACTTGGAAGGTGACTGGTGAAGCCAGGTGGGTGGGGGAGCGAGATGAATCAGTCTAGTTTTGGTCTTTTCCCTTAAAGTACTAACATTCTTTACATTTCCCACAGTTTTCTAAATAATTAGCTACCCCTCTTACTATAGTACCATCCACAAATTTTGATACTACTCCATGACGGTACAACTGAAATACAGTGAACAGCAGTGATCTGAAACCAGGTGCAGAGCAATACCACTGGTACTTCCAGCCACCATTACAAGTCATCATGAATTTCTACCATCAGTTTGCTCACTTTAAAACAATCCACAATTCAGTTTCACAAAAGATTCTGCAGATGCTGGAAATGTTGAGCAACACATTCAAAATGCTGTTGGAACTCAGGCACGCAGCATCGAGAGGGGGACATAGAGAGTTTTTGATCAAGACTGGAAAGGAAGAGAACAGAAGCCAGAATAAGGGGGAGGGGAGGAGTACAAGGGGCAGGTGACGGGTGAGGCCAGATGAGGGAGAAGGTGGAGGAGGGGGTGGTGGTGAAGTAAAGAGCTGGAAGGTGATAGGTTAAAGAGGTAAAGGGCTGAACAGGAAGGAATTTAATAGGAGAGCAACACCCACAACATGCTGGTGGAACTCAAAAGGTTAGGCAGCATCTATGGAGAGGAATAAAGAATTGCCGTTTCGGGCTGAGATCCTACATTAGTACTCAGCCCAGGACCTCGAAAGTTTATTCCGCTCCATAGATGCTGTATGACCCGCTGAGTTCCTCCAGCATTTTGTCAGTGTTGCTCTGGATTTCCGGCAACTACAGAATCTCTTGTATTTAATAGGAAAGGAGAGGATCTAATTAGACAGAATCCAATAGAAGAGAAGCACTAAAACCTAACTACACGCTCAAATTAAACAAACATGATAAAGCTTCTTGCTCAGTTCTAGGCTCGCTACTGTGCTTATCATGCGTAGAAGACAACTCTCTTTACAACAAAGAGTAACAAATATAAATTAAATATATGTAACATATTGCTTTGTGAAATCTTCAAATAATTAACTTGCTCATTCATTTAAAAATCTGTTCCAAAACCAGGTGTGCCTCTGTACAACAGTGATGTCTACCCAACAATGGCGAATATTGCTCAGTTTTATGTTAACAATAAGCAGGATAAGTCCAACAGTACTTGAAATCAAAGAGTGTCTGGGAATGGAAATTCTGAAATTGAAACAAAATGCTGGAAAAACTCAGCAGGTCAGGTGCATCTATGGAAAGAAAAACAAATGACATTTCAAATCTCCAACTGCTTCACTTCCATACATGCTGCCTCTCCAGCTGAGTACTTCCAGCATTTCCCATTTTAATGAAGGACAAATCCAGGATGTCTAATATTCCCCAATCAGTTTTCCACTGCTTTAAACTAATTTGCGAGAGGGATAGGAACAGGAGAGACAGGGCTGAAGATGGGGCAGCTGGTATACAAGTATATGCAGTGTGTAGTAAGACTGATGAAGGACAGGCAGATATGATAGAGCAAAATTATAGTCAGTGGGATGAAGTGAAGTGTAACTGGGGTAAAATCAAAAATGGTGCTGAATTCAGAACTGAAAATGTTATAATGCACTTAGTATACAAAATAATGTAACACAGTTAGAGATTGGCAGGCATTACATGTGCATCAGTGAGTCATGGCTGAAAGAAGATAGCAGTTGGGAGGTTAACACCCAAGGATACACAGTGCATCAAAAGAATAGGAAGGCAGGCAGCGATCTGTGGTGGCTCTGTTGGTAAAAAAATGAAATTGAATCCTTAGAAACAGGTGACATAGGATTGAAAGATGGAGAGTTCTTGTGGATAGAGTTAAGAAACTCCAAGGATAAAAAGACCCTCATAAGAGTTATACAGTATACAGGCCTCCAAACAGTAGCCAGGATATGGGGTACAAATTACAACATGAGATAGAAAAAGAATGTAAAAAAGGCAATGTTACGATAGTCATGGGAGATTACAATATGCCGGTAGATTGGGAAAATCAGGTTGCTGCTGACAGGTAGCTTGTAGAACGCCTACGAGATGACTTTTTAGAACAGCCTGTGATTGAGCCCACTACGGATAAAGCTATTCTGGATTGGGTGTTGTGTAATGAACCAGATTTGATGAGGGAGCTTAAAATAAAGGAACCCTTAGGAGACAGTGATCATAATATGATAGAATTTACCCTGTAGTTTGAGAGGGAGAAGATAGATTAAATGGATCAGTATTACAGAGGAGTGAAGGAAATTAAAGCGATATGAGAGAGAAGCTGGCCAAAGTTGATTAGAAGTGGACACTAGCAGAGATGACAGCAGAACAGAATTGCTGAAGTTTCTAAGGGCAATTCGGAAGGTACAGGATAGCTACATCCCAAAGATGAAGAAATATTCTAAAGGGAGAATGAGACAACCATGGCTGACGAGGAAAGTCAAAGACAGCATAAAAACAAAAAGGGGGACTTATAATACAGCAAAATTAATAGGAAGTTAGATGGAAGCTTTTAAAAACTAACAGAAGGCAACTAAAGAAGCCATAAGGAGAGAACAGATTAGATATGAAGTTAAGCTAGCCGATAATATAAAAAAGCACACCAAAAGTTTTCTTTCCCAGATATATAAAGAGTAAAGGAGAGGCGAGAGTGGATACTGGACCACTGGAAAATGACGATGGAGAGGTATTAATGGGGGACAAAGAAATGTCAGATGAACTTAGTAAGTATTTTGCAACAGTCTTCACTATGGAAGACACTAGCAGTGTGCCAGAAATTCAAGTTTGCCAGAGGGCAAAAGTGAGTGTAGTTACTATTACTAGGCAGAAGGTGCTTCAGAAGCTGAAAGATCTGAAGGAAGTTAAGTTACCTGGACCAGTTGGACTAGCATGGATAAAAGATTGGTTGATAGCAGGAGGCAACGAGTGGGAATAAAGGTGGCCTTTTTTGTTTGGTTGCCAGTGACTAATGGTGTTCCGCAGGGTTCAGTATTGGGACCACTTCTTTTCAATTTATACGCCAACAATTTGGATGATGGAATTGATGGCTTTGTGGCCAAGTTTGCAGATGATAAAAAGGCAGGTGGAGTAGGGGGAGGGGGAAGAGAGTCTGCAGAAACACTTACATAGAATGGGAGAGTGGGCAAAGAGAAGGCAGATGGAATATAGTGCAGGGAAGTGCATGGTCATGCACTTTGATAGAAAGAATAAAGACATAGACTGTTTTTTAAATGGGGAGGAAATTCAAAAATGAGAATTGCAAAGGGACTTGAGAGTCCTTGTGCAGAAATCCCTAAAGGCTAACTTGCAGGTTGAGTCAGTGGTAAGTAAGGCAAATTCAAAGTCAGCATTCATTTCAAGAGGATGAGAATTTACGACCAAGGATATGATGCTGAAGCTTTATAAGGCATTGGTTAGACCACACTTGGAATACTGTGAGCAGATTTTGGCCTCTTATCTGAGAAAGGATGCGCTAGCATCAGAGAGGGTCCAAAAGGAGGATGACAAGAATTATTCTGGGAAAGCAGACTCGATGGGCTGAATGGCCCAATTCTGCTCCTATGTCTTAGGTTTTATGGTCGTCTGCCAGTCATCTGTAAATCGATTGACAGTATCATCACCGTTCTCTTAGATGCCATTTACTCATGAATAACCTTCTTACTATTACATAGTTTGAAACTGGGCTCCAGACTTTATCACAGCTTTGGTTCAAACCAAAGGACCAAAAAGCTCAATTCCAAAGCTGAGCTGAGAGTGACTGCCTTTGGTGCCAAGTCAGCTGTTGACCAAGCTGGCTTCTGATAAAACCCGTCAGCTGGCTTTACAGTTGAATGTCGACCAGAAATGTCATCCACTCCTTTTTCCTCCAGAGATGCTGCATGATCCACTAGATTCCTCCAGCAGTCCTTTTTTGCCAAGCTTAATTAACACCCTAAGTACTCAGTCTTTTCTCCACAAGCACTCAGTGTACCATCTAGAAATGCTCTACAGTTACTCGCCCAAGCTATTCTAACAGTATCTCTCAAACCCAACGATCAGAATGGAATACCACCATCTGCAGGTTCTTCTCTGTTTCAGGCATCATTCTACTTTGGAAATATGTCACTGTTCAATCTACAGTAAATCCTGGAACTCATTCCCGAGCAACATTGGGTGAGCGCCTTCATCGGAATTACTGTGGTAAAAGAATGCAGTTGACCATCATCTTCAAGTGCAGTTAGGAAAGGGCTGCCAATAATGCTTAGACCCCAGAAAATGAATACATAGAGTCATGGGGCACAGAAACAAGGCCTTCAGCCCAATTGGTCCATGCCAACCAAGACTTTCCAACCACATTCATCCTACTTGCCATAACCTTCAAACCTTCTTTATCCATGATGGACCATTAGCAGTGACAAAATCCCTATCACCTGTAATCTTACATGCTGTCACCACTACCAGAATCAGGTTTATTATCACTGACATATGTTGTGAAATTTGCTGTTTTCCTAATAATAAAAAAAATCTGGAGCAGTTAGAACATGTTCATAATTGACAAATCAATTTTAAGGAGTCAGAAGTGATACTGTTATACATATTTTGTTTCTCCCTGCCCTCTTCTCTGACTCCATCTACCACACTTTCTCATGGTTTAAGTGAATCAAAACACTGGAGACAAGCAAGAAGTAACCAATTAGAATCCATGTTTGGATACTTTTCAAAAATTGATATTTTCCAAGTGCAAAGACAACCCTTTAATGTTATGCGTGTTCCATGAATGGTATACAATATGGCAGTTGCCATTTCATCATACAAGGATAGTGTTGACTGCCTGTTCAATCAGTTTAGTTGCACCAAAGTCCTTCATTGTGAACATAGAAATTCATTCAAAATCAATACTGTATTATTAAGCATGATTGTGACTATTTCTGGAGATTCTATAATTATTTCTATACATATTAATTCTAAATTTTTCATATTCATGAAGTAGCAACATTAAAAATGATTCATGGATAAATCATTAGTAACAACAATAAGAAAGAACAATCTTGGATTATTAAGTATACTCTATTACCAACACTTGCTAATAAAACAATGATGCCAATGTCTTGGATGCAGCGTGATCTCTTATTATGAAAATGAGATGATATTTCAGTAACCCACAAAACCCAGATTAGCAGCTACAATTGGTCTTGTAGCCAAGTGGTCACGAGACTTATAAGGAGAGGAGAGGCAAATGTCAAGATATCTCTACTGAAAAATATAAATTGCCTAGAATCAGTTGTATGGCATCCAGGTTATCACTACCTGAGATTTTCAAGGAACATAAAAGGCTACCCAATAAACAAATGTTCTAGGATTAGTTAGGACATGAGCAGAAATAGGACCAGCAGTAGGTCATCCATTGCTTCAAGTCTGAGAAATGACGGATGGAATTTAATACAGACAAGTGTCAGGTGTTGAACTTTGGGAGGACCAACCAGGGTAGCTCTTACATGGTATGCAGTAGGGCACTGAGGAGTGCATTAGAACAGAGGGATATGGGAATACAGATCCATAATTGCTTGAAAATGGCATTACAGGTAGATAGCGTCATAATAGTAATTTTTTGGCACACTGGCCTTCATAAATCAACGTATTGAGTATCGAAGTTGGGATGTTATGTTGAAGTTGTATAGTATAAGAAATCAGTGAGGCCTAATTTGGAGTATTTGGTGCAGTTTTGGACACCTATCTGTGGGAAGGATGTCAATAAAACTGAAAGAGGACAGAGAAAATCTACAGGGATGTTGCTGGGACTTAAGGACCTGAGACCTCAGGGAAAGGCCGAATAGGTTAGAACTTTATTCTCTAAAATGTAGAAGATTGAGGGGAGATTTAATAGCCACATACAAAATTATAAGGGGTATAGATGGGGTAAAAGCAATCTTTTTCCACAGAGGATGGTTAAGACTGGAACTGGAGGTCATGCGTTAAGAGTGAAATGTTTCAGGCAACTTCTTCACTGAGAGGGTGGTGACAGTGTGGAACAAGCTGCCAGTACAAGTGGTGAATACGGGTAAATTTCAACATGTAAGAGTAATTTGGACAGGTACATATATGAGAGGGTATGGAGAGTTAATGTCGAGGTGCAGGTCTATGGGACTAGGCAGATTAATGGTTTGGCACATACTAGATGGGCTGAAGGGCCTGTTTCTGTGCTGTAGTATTTTTGACTCTTTGACTTTAATAAATTCAATGACCAAGACTCTACAGTCCTCCAGGGTACAGATCTCCATAGGTTCATCAATCTGAGTGAAGAAATCCCTTGCATCAAGGAAGGTAATCCCTGGACCTCAACTACTAAACCATGGAAATTCTGTAAATTTCAAAATTATCTATTTTTATTCTTCTGAACTTTAAAGAATATAGACCTAATATATAGAATCTGTCTTCTTATGGCAAACTGTGCATACCAGGAATTAGACCAGTAAATTTTCTTTGCACTTCCCAAGTGACAGGTGTACTTCTTTTTTGTAGGTAAGGAGACCAAAACCGCACTCATAAACCAGGCGCAGTTTCACCAGGCCCTGTGTAATTGTAGAAACAGATCTTCGTGTACAAAAATTGTCTCAATAATAAAAGCAAATAGAAGTAATTAAACATGCTATTTGCCTTCCTAATCACTTGCTGCACTTCCACTTTAGCTTTCAGGATCTTGTTCAAGGACAGTTAAGCTTTACTATCACCCACTATTGCCTATTGATGATGGTTAGAGGGAATTTATTGTAAATAATGTTACCCTTAACTCAGTTTGTGCAGCAGGTTATAGACTTGAATCCCACTTCAGAAACAGCCAACAGCTACCCTAATGCAAGACTGAAGGGATGCTATCAAAGAATGAAACATTACATTGAGGATGTAGAAGGTTCCAAGACATTGCCTCAGGAAGGAGCTGTGGTTTGCCCCATGGTACTCTGGTTAATACTTACCTTGCAACTAGAATTACAAGTTACATTTTGCTTCTGGAAGATTAATGTATAATGACAGCTCTGCTTTCCCATGTTACAATTGAGATTACACTTGAATTGGTGGTCTTCCCTCTTTACAGGTTAAAACATGTAAACCAGGAATTAGACCAGTAAATTTTCTTTGCACTTCCCAAGTGACAGGTGTACTTCTTTTTTGTAGGTAAGGAGACCAAAACCGCACTCATAAACCAGGCGCAGTTTCACCAGGCCCTGTGTAATTGTAGAAACAGATCTTCATGTACAAAAATTGTCTCAATAATAAAAGCAAATAGAAGTAATTAAACATGCTATTTGCCTTCCTAATCACTTGCTGCACTTCCACTTTAGCTTTCAGGATCTTGTTCAAGGTCCATTTGATTAAGGATCCTTGTCCTGAAACATTGGTTCTGATCTTCTTCCTGCAGATACTGCTTAACCCACTTAGTACTTCCAACATTCTCTAATTTTGTTTCAAAAGATCTTGCTTCAATTTCTGATGTTTGGATATCTGCACTTTCATTATTGGACAACATATAAAAATAGCAGTTTTTAGAAATGTAAATTGTCTCTGCATCTTTGTTGGATTGCAAATTCAAAAACCAAAGTTCAGGGAATTAAAAAAAAATAAAACAAAAACAATTACAAAACAATGTAGTTATTTTTACTGACTCATACAATGGAAACTATCCTTACCCAGAATTCTACTGCAATCATTCAACAAAACTTCTGCAAGTTCAGTAAAAGATCCTTGATCTGAGACAATGGCCTTTTCTCCACCCCATGGAAGCCATCTGACATGGCAATAATTCCATTTTGTTGGAAATAATTGGGAGAGTTCTATTACTTCCAACAAAGTTGAAATAACCAAGCATCCTAAACTTATTCCTAATGCAGTAACTATCAAAACTACTTTCACTTCCCACTCTTCAATTACTTTAAATCCCTTTGCCATATCACTGATGTGAAATTGTTTCACATCTGCTATGAGTCAAACAAGTGGCAACAATTCCCTCCTCAATCTCTTCCATACGATCTTTTCCATCTCCCTCCACTTTAACGCAACTGCTCCTGTAAACTCCTTCCTTGAATATGGCCTCCTCTCATCTACGTACTCAATGCTGGAAATCAGACCCCATTGGTCTTCCATTCCACCAACTTGTATTTTTCCAAAAGTGTATAATTGTAAATTCTTGACTTTGACCATAAGACCATAAGACAAAGGAGCAGAAGTCAGCCATTCGGCCCATCGAGTCTGCTCCGCCATTTTATCATGAGCTTATCCATTCTCCCATTTAGTCCCACTCCTCCGCCTTCTCACCATAACCTTTGATGCCCTGGCTACTCAGATACCTGTCGATCTCTGCCTTAAATACACCCAATGACTTGACCTCCATTGCCATCCATGGCAACAAATTCCACAGACTTCCCTTGGATTTGAATGCCTTTCACAAACAGGATATTTAGGAGAGCTAGTTTGGCATTTCCTGAACAGCAGCTCCAAAGTTACCTCTTACTCTTTTCTACATATTCTGATTGGGAAGAAACTACTGGCATGAGCTTTGACTCTTTATCTAAGATTCCAAATTTTGATGAGTTCATAAAGAACCATAACTGAACATTATTTTGATGGACATTTTGGGAAATGTAGTCAAGGATCAGTTTAAGGATTACCTGTATTCACTGTATAAATTGACACACATTAGGAATTTGCTGTGGTATGTTGGCGTAACATGCAACAAAAAAGCAACATTCAATGATAAGAATAAAGAATTATATAAAAAATAAACAGAGGTTAAAGCACAGATAGGGAATAAAATGTACGCAAGTGGCAGCACTTATACAGAATCATTTACTTTCAACTCCGTATCCAAACTCACATGTCCCATTTGTGTTTGATCGAGAAACACTATATGACCTAGGAGTGCAATGTAGTAGAAACGTTCCACTATCACTTTGCTTCGAAGACAAAACACCAACTCTTGCAAACATTCAGCATCGTATGGTGCTCAGGGATCTTAAAGAGGATTTCTCCATGTCTATTAGATCAACAATTAACATTTCAATTTTCAGTTAGCTGAAGACCAAACTAGACCATCTTTCTTCACTTCAGGATTATGTTGAAGCTCTTGTCCTTCAGATGAGTTCTCCAACATCAGCTTCTGACAATTCTTAACTAGGGCAGAATGAGCAGAAGATCCACAGGAAGATTTGCTCAGCACCCATTCATGGCCAATTACAAAATGCCAGCAAGGTTTACAAAAATAGTAGACATAGCTACCATTCAAAAGTGCTCAATTTTAAACTCCAAATAAACAGATACTTCTATTTCAAACATTTCCCTTCAGCAATTCCTAAGGCTCTTTAAATCTCAAGTCTTCTTTAAATTAGATTAATTCGTAGACAGTTATAGTCCCTTCAGCCCACTGAGTCTCAACTATCCATTCACACCAATCCTGCACTAATCCCTTTTTAATCCTCCCCACATAGTAATTAATACATAGCGGATTCTACCATCCACCTAGCCAACTAGGGGCATTTTGTAGTGGCCAATTAACCTACCAACTCACGCATCTGGACATGTTAGGAATCCGGAGCAGACAAAGAAACCGCATCTCAAAGAAAACGAGCAAACACCACACGACAGGACTGGGGGGGGGGGGGGTCTAGATTACCCCATTGTGGGGCAGCCACTCTTCTAACTGCGCCACACCAGCTCTATCTCTGGAGAAGTCTATAACTCTCTCTCTTACAGCCGGGGATCAGATTCAAGTATGGACTGATGAGCAGCATTAACTCTGCCGTCTTGGTACACTTGGTCTTGACTTTTTAATTTCTGCAGTAGACCAGGATTTTCCTCACCTCAGTAATAAACGCCCAACAAGTAATCTGCTGGAGGAACACTTGCACCTCATTAATAATATTGCAGCGGAAGTCGTTAATACAATCAAAGTTCTCTTCCTATTGACTCAATTTGAGAACGGTATGATTTTCCGCATCCTCATCTGAACCTCTGTTCCTGATCCACCTCAGCTCTGCCAAATTTAGCAACTCTGAAAGGCTCCTTCTATTTTAAACTGTCGCTTGCAACGAAACATCGCAGCAGGATACAGAGCAATCGGTCCGTTCCCGTAACCCGCTTGAGTTCCTTCACAAATATAAAAGCCAGGACAACACACCGAGCGCAGCTCAGGAAGCTGAACTAGCACTCCCGCTGAAAACAAATCTCAAGTTGAGTCCCTCTTCCAAACTAGATCTTTTATTTTATTTTCGCTCACAGGTTTTTGACCTTGTACTCCTGACCTTGCCAGCCGCTGAAGAGACATGCTACAGTCTGCTGAAGCTGCAGGCGGAGATGACCGAGGAATTTGAAGCACATCACTGCACACTGAGGTCCACGTGGCGACGTGCAAAGGATGGGGACCGACTCGGACTCGGGTGCACTGGCCGTGTTGCTTTACTGGACGCGGGCAACCTGACATTCCCAACGATGAGCCATTAGCTTGGGCAGAGAGGAAGACAGCGAGCTGTTGCAGCCAAACGTGGAGAGAACGCGTGGGCTTAGCGATATCTGCTTTCCCACCCCCTGTCATCCTCCGTCCGAGGTTTGAGGGACAGCTGGAAAATAGCCCCCGGTTTCTGGCTCTCCTCCTCCCAGAACCCGGGGTCAGGTGGAGACTGCCGTGCCAAGTCATTCTGTGTTCTTCTCTCCGAGACCGCCAGGCCACGCTTAAAACCAGGACACCAGAAACTGGTCAATAATTACTTCAAGGCCTACCTTGGGACAGTTCTCCCTAAGGAATCCAACAAACCAGGGGCTTTTCTAAATTAAAATATCTGAGCGTTAGGGTAGAGATACAGGAGAGTCCAGATGCCGGAATTTGGAGCAACAAACAAGAAACCTGGATGAACTCAGTGGGTCAGTCAGCATGTGCGGGTAAAAACAAGAGTTTACGAGTGAGCCCCTGCATCGGTCTTGGTGTTAAGGTCGATGTTACCAGAATTCTCTACATCTAGCTCGTTTAATCACAGCCCGAGCCAAAAGCTCGGCTGCAAATGTGCAGGTCATCATTCCGCGCCCTCTCCTCCCGGTACAGTAAATGGCACTTGAGCGCCCGCGGAAAAAAGATGCAGCGCATTACAGACCCTTCGAAGTCTGGGCACAGGGATGGAGTTGCTGCGAGCAAGAGCATTGTTTCTACACAAACGGTGGCCGTGCCTTCATCGAACCCGTGGCCGTGAGCCCGACTCCCATAACGGCCTGAGGCCAGGGCAAACAGGAGAAATGCGCGGTGGGGGAGGGGGGAGAGGAGGGTCCCGACCACGTGTTTAGGATAGGGGGGGCGATTTTGAACATTTATTAAATAGTAGGGTATACTCGGTCCAATGTGCCCGTGCACCCCACCGGGTGCTCAGTCCTGTCCGTGACTTAAAAGCACTTCCAAGTCCGGTTTTAATGGGGTAAGTAAGGGTTTCTGCCCATACACTCCTGTCTTCCCTCTGGATGAAATATATATCCTCATCTCCCCTGCTAACCCCTCCCTCTACATTAAATCTTTAGCTTTATGGTTCTTGGCCCTCCTGCGTGTTTTGTAGACCCCTCATATTAATACAATGGTTAAATCTCTCTTCAGTCTCCTCGCTCGCAAAGAACACGACCCCAGAAGCTCCTGAGCTCCAGTCCTGACAACATCCTCGTAAATCTCCTCAGTTCCCTCACGAGCAATCAGGTCTGGTTCTGTGCTGACCGGTATGCTGTGCGCAGCGCAGCCACCCGTGAATTTTTTTAAAGATGAACTATAGAGCTGCTTTCAATGCTCCGGCTGCATTTTGGGGTTTGCTACTGTCGATGTAATAAGCAAACACATAATCTAATGGCCTTGCCCTGTGCCGCGAGAGATCAAATCGGCCAAACACATCACGCCTCGCTATGAAAAGACCCAAACATTCCCGTTTCTCCCGCTTACGTTTCCCGAGATACGAGGATCAACGTACGAGGCTCTACTTTATAAAGCAATATGACCACCAATGATAGAAAATTGCCGAGACCAAATGTTCTCTTCTCACTCTCGTGTCAGTTAATCGTCGCGCTGGAATCTCGGCGGCTATTGCGAGATATTCAGATAAACGAGAGGGTATGGATGAAAGATTCTTATAGGAGATCCTGTGTTGCAGGACGGCCAGAGAGACAATACAAACAGACAGATTTAAGCAGCGGAAGATTCGAAGTGAGAAAAATGAAAGTCTCGACTGAACTGGCAGCACAACAAGTACAAATGGACGAGAAAAAAAGCCAAATGCAAATCGAAGAATATCACTACCGCATCCCCATTCTCGCTTCGATTCGGATGAATCCGTCCCCGTCAACGTGATCCACTCACCTTCCGTACACAGGATCAGTCCCAGCTTGTGGAGAGCAGCGTACGGTTTCAGAGAAAGACGAAGCCTCTCTCTCCATCCCCACTGAACAGAATCCCACTAGCTCAGGGGCTGCGTAAGACATCTTCCATCCAATAAAACACCACCGCCAAAAATAACATTGCACACTAACTCTGACAGTTGCTAACAGCTTGCAAGCAACGCGACCAAATGCTTTATGTCTCCAACTGTCTATAGAGAAAGCCTTGTATTTATCTAATGTGTAACAAATACTTTCCCGGAGATTTTCTTTCATTTTCGGCAATACCGATGGCGGATTTTGATACATGATATGAGCGGGCTAAGTTAAACAGACATGTTTATCCCAGGTGTGGCTCCAAGTACAAGGTATATTTATTATTAAAGTACGTAGACACTACCCTGAGATCAGGCGTTTACAGCAGAATTAAGAAATGCAACAGAACCAATGAAAAATCGCACACAAGCTTACCAGTGTCCAGAAGACAAACTGCGAATACGAAATATATAATAAATAAATAAATAAACAAACGAATAAGTAATACCCAGAACATGAGTTGAAGATTTCTTTAAAGTGAGTCATAGGTTGTGGAACCAGTAGAGAGCGGCGGTGAGTGAAATCATTGATACACGCTGATTCCGGAGCCTGATAGTTGAAGGGTAATTAATAACTGTTCCTGAACCTGGTCGTTTGGGACTTGCATAACACAGAAGACATTTATGGCGGTGAGGTGGCGGACTCTCCGCAACATCTCCACGTCTGCCAATTGAAGCACCAGGCGAGGAGAGTACTGTACCTGCAAGACGCCAACTGTTGTCCGGATTCCCTAGTGCCACTATCGTGAAATCTGCTCGCCTGCCCAGCACTCGATTCGTGAGCCGAGGCGAGGTCACCTACACTTGCCTCCGTACAATCAAATCCAACACAATCTGATTTACCGATTCAAAACCAGTTGAGACTCAGATTAATTCGGGAGCTAACCAGCCACATAGCACACGGCTGAATTTTGTCAAGCACATTCTGAATTCGCAGCCTAAAACTTCCAGCACTGCTCAGAAGTGCGGAGAAGATTGCAAGTCGGGAAAAAAATGAGCGGTTCAGGAAGGGATTATCCCCCACCTCCTCCGCTTTCGGTTAGAAATAAAAATACTCACCTGTGGAAATAAATTTATTTTTCATGTCACATACAAGATAAAATCTGAGGATGCTGGAAATCCAAGCAACACACACAAAATGCTGGAGGAGCTCAGCAGGCCAGGCAGCATCTATGGAGAAGAGTACAGTCGACGTTTCTCGGCCCGAAACGTCGCCTGTACTCTTTTCCATAGATGTTTTTCTGGCCTGCCGAGTTCCTCCAGCATTTTCTGTGTGTGTTATTTTTCAAGTCAATTATTTTTAACGGGGATTTTATTGTGTGTTTGCAGCATCTGCAATTTTACTTTCTGCCTTAAAATGACCTCAGCTCAGCTATCAGCCACCTACCTGTGTCTCCCAACTCCACCCCTCCCTAGTCCAGCAATTGCCTACTGGTCGATGCCTCCCCATTTCCTCTCTGCTTTATGTACTGGTTTTCTCCACTCTCCGTCCCCATGCTCGACGCGAAGATTAAAAAATAGAGAGAAAGAGTAGCTTTATTTGTCACATGATCATCAAAACTTTGAAACATACAGTGAAATATATCATTTGCGACCAATACGGGTTCAGGATGCCCGTGTCAGGCTTTCAGCACTCACGGAGCGTGCTCACAACTCACTAACTCTAACCTACGTCTTTGGGATGCGGGAGGGAACTCACAGGGAACGGCAGGAACAGAACCCCGATCGCGGGCGCTGTAGAGGGATACGCTACCGAGACGCCCTTAAATGTTGACAGTTCGTTTCCTCCCGAAAAACTAGATCCTCTGCGTTCCTCCAGAAATGTATTTCTTGCGCCAGATTCCAGCATATGCAGTCTCTTGTCTCTTCATTCTCTTGCCCCAGTTCCCCAAACCCCACTTTTTCAAGGCCCTCAGTTGGTCGGGGTCGACCCTAGCTGTCTAGGTCAAAGTTGATCGGCAAGCCACGACAGTACAACATGGAGAGCAACCCGTTGCCCGTACAGCAGACCAAGAAATGACCCGTTTTGGAACCAGTTGTGTCGCAGGAGTTGACAGTCAGCTTTGAACTCGCCACCTTAGAGACATTCAACCACTGCTGACGAGCCCCATCTGCTCAAAGCAACTAGTTTTAAGACGTCAGTAACCCACCTTTGCTCTTTCTCCTATCAGTAGAAAGGGTTTAGCAGGGTTTACCAGTTAGCCTGACCTTAGTGGTTGGGAAGATGTTAGAGTCAATTGTTAAGCATGAGGTGGTGCAGTACTTGATAAGACAGGACAAGGTAGTACAAAGTCAGCATGGTTTCCTTCAGGGAAAATCTGGCATGTGGAAGCTGTTGGAATTCTTTGAGGAGATTACAAGTAGGATGGATAAAGGGGATGTAGTAGATGTTGTATACTTGGACTTTCAGTAGGCCTTTGACAAGGTGCCACACATGAGGCTGCTTACCACATTAAGAGCCCATGGTATTACAGGAAAGTTACTAATGTGGTCAGAATACTGGCTGATTGGTAGGAGGCAGTGAGGGGGAATAAAAAGATCCTTTTCTGGTTGTCTGCCAGTGACTAGTGGTGTTCGCAGGGGTTATTGTTGGGACCACTTCTTTTTATGTTCTATATAAATGATTTAGATGATGGAATAGACGGCTTTGTTGCAAGGTTTGCAGATGATACGAAGATTGGTGAGGGCAAGTAGTGTTGAGGAAACAGGTAGGATGCAGAAGGACCTAGACAGATTAGGAGAATGGGCAACGAAGTGGCAAATGAAATACAATGTTGAAAAATGCATGGTCATGCACTTTGGCAGTCAAAATAAATATGCAGACTATTTTCTAAATGGAGAGAAAATCCAAACATCTGAGATGCAAAGGGACTAGGGAGTCTTTGTGCAGAACACCCTAAAGGTTAACTTAAGAGGTCTAGATTACAAAAGCAAGGATGTGATGCTGAGGCAAAAGATTACAAAAGCAAAGTTGTGCTGGCATTGGATAGGGTCCAGAAGAGGTTCACAAGGATGATTCCAGGAATGAAAGGGTTATCATACAAGGAACATTTGATGGCTCTGGGTTTGTACTTGCTGGAATTCAGAAGGATGGGGGGGGGAATCTCATTCAAACCTTTCGAATCTTGAAAGGCCTAGACAGAGTAGATGTGGAAAGGATGTTTCCCATGGTGGGACAGTCTAGGACAAGAGGGCACAGCCTCAGGAAATTTCCTCCTTTCAAAACAGAGATGCGGAGATACTTCTTTAGCCAAAGGGTGGTAAATTTGTGGAATTTGTTGCCATATGCAGCTGTGGAGGTCAGGTCGTTGGGTGTATTTAAGGCAGAGATTGATTGATTCTTGATTGGACACAGCATCAAAGATTATGGGGACAAGGCTGTGAACTGGAGTTGAGGAGGAGAAATAAAAAGGATCAGCCATGATTAAATTTCCGAGCAGGCTCGATGGGCCAGATGGCCTAATTCTGCTCCTATGTCTTATGGTCTTTATTAACTAAGCCAATATTAAGGCCAGCAGCTGGACTTAGTTGTCAAAGGCTATTTAAGACACATGCCATTGGGAGCATTTAATAGGTAGTGAGAGCTTATCCCCCTCCCAATCCCTCTATAGCAATCTTAGGAATCCCAAACCCCTAACCCGCCTATAACCCAAAAAATTAGCCCAGAATAAATACGGAAAACCATCCAGAGTTATCTGGGGTTCAGAGCTCTCTGGAGTAGTAATTTCTCTGAAATAGGAGTTTCTTTTTGTTGATACTATATCTCTGTATTTTCCTGAAACAGGAAAAAATATTATGACAATTCCATCCTGTGAAATTCCTCAGAATCTTTTAGGTTTCAATTACATCAGCTCTGATTCTCCTAACCAACAGAAACAATCAGCTTAATGTTTCCTTATAGAGAAAGCCTTCATCCTGGGGGCCAATCTGATCAATGCAGCTTTACATAAGTATGATTAAAACTTTTTGTACGGTTTCAGGTGTAATCTCATTAACATGTATCCAGATTTCCTGAATTTTGATTTTTCACCCAATCATATAACATGTCTACCCTTCTGTGTTCTTGCATTTATGCACTCACTTTAACATTCCTCTTAAGATGTTGTGAAATGCCTACATCATCAGCAGGTATAGGAACAGTTATTACCCTTCAACCATTAGGCTCCTGAACCAGTGTGGATGACTTCACTCACCAATAAACTGATCACACAAACTATGGACTCACTTTGAAGGACTCTATAACTCATGTTCTAAGTATTATTTATTTACTTATTTGCTGGTTTATTTATTTATTTGCTGCTCTTTTTTGGCGTATTTTCACATTACTGTTTGTCAGTCCTTCTGTGTAGTTTTCATTGTATTTCTCTGTTTTACTGTGAGCGCCTACAAGAGATGGCAAGGTAGCACAGTGGTTAGCAAAACGCTTTACAGTACAGGTGACCCGAGTTCATTTCCCAGCTCTGTAAGGACTTTGCACATACTCCCCGTGACCATATGGGTTTCCAGTTTCCTCCCGCATTCCTACCAGTTGGTAGGTTAACTATGATTGTAAATTGTCCCATGATTAGGCGAGGGTTAAATCTGGGGTTGCTGCACAGCATGGCTTGAAGAGCCAGAAGGGTCCATTCCGCGTTGTATTTCTATAAATAAATAAAATATGGATCTGATATGGTGGCATACTGTATATGTACTTCGATAATACATTTGAACTTTGCTTTACAGCCTGTGCAGTACTATTCTTTGTACTTAGGAGATGTGGCAGCCAATTTGTGTGGAACAAACTTCCACACTTGCAATTTGATAAATCAATGTTTTAGTAATATTGAGTCAGGATAAAAAAAACTGGACACCACAAATTCTCCTCCTCTCCTTTGAAACTGTGGCATAGTTGGGTGGGGAAGCCCCCAAACAATGAAAAGGGTGATCACACATTTGTTCTTCCTTTAAAAAATAAGTTTACACCACTGAATGTATCAACCATGAATGAAGATTTTTTTTTTACAGTTTCTCCCCCTTTGTGTATATCTTTATTTTGAATGAAGTCCATTTTTGACTTTTTTTTTACAATTGTGCCATAGGATCTCTTCCAGCTGAGGTGGACCAACAATACAATGCCTCATTCTAAAGATGCAATATCCCTTCCCACAGCGCAGTTCTCCCCTCAGTATCACTTTGAAGTTAGATGAATGTGAAATATTCTGAAACTGATGCTGCTAAACTGCCAGATTTTCTATAAAATAGAACTTAATTTCTACTGTATATCTTCCTGTTTTTATGTATTTTTATGCAAACACAAAATTAATCTGAAGGTAGTATATGCTAATGTGTACATATTTTGATAATAAATTTATTTTGAACTTTGAATTGAAATTAAATTGAGCTATTTTTAAGTGCTGATATTGCTGGCTAAGTAATTTGTTCAATTATCTGATGATAAACAAAAACAATATACAATAAATGGATACTTTTTTCTCATTTTTGTACAGTGCTTTTCTTTAACCAAGGACAGGAATTTGCAACAAACATGATGTTGGAGAAACTCAGCAGGTCAGGCAGCATCTGTGGAGGGAAATGGACAGTCAACGTTTCCGGTCAAGATGCTTCAGCTGGATACTTTAAATTAGGAAATTTAGATTGGTAAATTGGTTTTGTATTGTCGCATGTACTAAGGTAGAGAGAAAAAGTTCTACTTTGCGAAGAGATTATTTCATCACATCAGTGCGCTGACACTGCGCTGTACAAGGTAAGCAATACCAGAGAGCAGAATAAAGTGTCAACAGTCATAGACAGAGTGCGGTGTAGACAGACCACAATGAGGCAGATTGTGAGATCAAGAGTCCACCTTACTGAAATACAGCACCAATCAATAGTTCGATAATGGCGGGATAGAAGTTGTCCCTAAGCCTGGCGTACATTGTTTTCTATCTTCTGCCAGATGGGAACGGATGAGGATGTCTAAAGATGGGTGGGGTCCTTGATTATGCTGGCTGCTTTAACTAGCCAACTAAAAGTGTAGACAGAGCAACAAACACAAAATATCTACAGAGGGGAATAAGCAGTAGGTGTTTCAGGTCAAGACCCTGCAACAGGACTGTGAAGGAAGGAGAACGAAGCCAGAAAAAGAGTTTACAGAGAAAGGTGCAAAAAACAAAATAAAACACACAGTCAGCAGCAGTCCTGTGGGCAAAAACGCCTTGTTAATGACAGATGTTGTAAGAGAACAGCTAGACTGGTTCAAGATGGCAACAGTAACTCAAATTACCATGTGTCACTGCAGTGGTGTGCAGAAAAGCATGTCTGAGCACACAGCATGTCAAGCATTGAAGTGGATGGGCTACAGCAGCAGAAGACTACAAACTGTTACGTCATAGCTTTTATGAGGGTCATTGGTGGAGAGCCAGGGGTAACTCAAGAGGACAGGAGTGTTGGGTTAGTCAATCAGGAGGAACTGGATGGAGTCGCAGTGCTCTCTGTCTCTCATGTGCACAGTCTGTGTGTGTGCTCTGACCATCCCAGACCTCCAAGGATGTCCGTCAATGGCCGTGATGTAGAAGGGGTGAGAGATAGGCTCAGTAGGGAGTCTAAGTAGCACACGCAAGAATCCGGTCTAGAAAGTCGTCTGCTACATCAGAATCCACCAGAGCCTCCTGTGTGCATACAGCCATCAGGATGTGAAGGGGGACAGAGAGAATGAGTCAGGCTACGGTGCTTGCATGAGAGGCCAGGGGGAGCTTACCAGATAGAAGGCCCCTTGGCTCTACCTACTGGTGTCGTTTTCCTCAATATAGTGGGCATCTTATGCATGGCTGATTGGCAGCTCCACAGTAAACGCACAACTGGTTTCTCCACCAACAATCGCGCTCTTTAGGGATTAAGGGACCTCTCCCTACCTGCATAGGGTTCTGGAGATGTTCATGATGAGGGTCCTGCAGCCTGAAATGGTTCTGGGAACAGAATTGTGGTTCTAGTTGATGATCTGGAGGGTCATTCCATTAGATGTTTGTCACTTCAGAGGACCAGAGTGATGAGGCTTTCAAGGTCAGTGAGCATCTCCCAGGTAGACAGCTCATCTTTCAAACACTCCACGAGGCCATGATGGTAATGGACCAGCTGTGCTTGTGGAATTCCAGCCACGCTCCATTGTGAGGGTCCTGAATTCCACACCGTTATCCAGCACCGAGCCTGAGCCTTGACGCAGGCGAACTGCAATTCCAGCCACACTCGGCTGTGAGGGTCCTGAATTCCACACTGTTATCCAGCACCGAGCGTGAGCCTTGACGCAGGTGAAGAATCCAATCTGCTGCCTCCCATCCACTTCCTGGATGGTCAAAAAGTTGGCGCATCTCAGCAGTAAAATCTTCATATTGGTTGTAAATATGGATTTATTGTGCAAGTTAGCAACAACCCAGATCCGAGTGGTAGTGTTCATGGGTTCAATTTCCCAGATGGCAGAGAGGAAGAAGCTGTTTCTGAATCATTGAATGTGTCCCTTCAGGTTTCTTGATGGTAGCAATGAGAACAAAGCATGACTTGGGTGAGTCCTTAATGATGGATGCTGCCTTTTTGAGGCATCGCTCCTTGAAGATGTCCTGGATACTACGAAGACTGGTGCTCATGATCAAACTGACCAAGTTTACAACTCTCTGCAGCTTATTTCGATCCTGTGCAGTAGCAACCACCCCTGTACCAGACAGTGATGCACCCAGTCAGAATGCTCTCCACGGTACATCTGTAGAAATTTGCGAGTGTTTTTTGTGACATACCAAATCTCCTCAAACTCCCAATGAAATGTAGCCGCTGTCCTGCCTTCTTTGTAGCTGCATCGATATGTTGGGTCCAGGATAGATCTTCAGAGATACTGACACCCCAGGAACCTGAAATTGTTCACACTTTCCACTTCTGATCCCCCTATGAGGGCTAAACGCAAAATAATCTGCAGATGCTGGGGTCAAAGCAACACTCACAACATGCTGGAGGAACTCAGCAGGTCAGGCAGCATCCGTGGAAACGATGAGTCAACGTTTCGGGCCGGAACCCTTCGTCAGGACTGTAGAGGGAGGGGGCAGAGGCCCTATAACGAACGTGGGGGGAGGGTGGGAAGGAGAAGGCTGGTAGATTCCAGGTGAAAAACCAGTAAGGGGAAAGATAAAGGGCTGGGGGAGGAGAAGCAGGGAGGTTATAGGCAGGAAAGGTGAAGAAGGAATAGGGGAAAACACAATGGGTAGTAGAAGGAGGTGGAACCATGGGGGAGGTGATAGGCAGCTGGGGGAGGGGGCAGAGTGACATAGGGATAGAAGAAGGGAGGGGGAGGGAATTACCGGAAGTTGGAGAATTCAGTGTTCATACCAAGGGGCTGGAGACTACCTAGAGGGTATATGAGGTGTTGCTCCTCCAACCTGAGTTTAGCCTCATCATGGCAGTAGAGGAGGCCATGTATGGACATGTCTGAATGGGAGTGAGAAGCAGAGTTGAAGTGGGTGGCTACAGGGAGATTCTGTCTGTTGTGGTGGATGGAGCGGAGGTGCTCGACGAAGCGCCTCCAGCAGCCCTATGAGGACTGGTGTGTGTTTCCTTATTTTACCCGTTCTGAAGTCCACAATCAGTTCTTTGGTCTTAATGGCACTGAGTGCAAGATTGTTGCTGCGACAGCACTCAGCTAGCTGATATATCTCACTCCTGTACACGCTCTCATCACCATCTGAATTATGCCACCAGTAGTGTATCACCAGCAAATTTATAGATGGCATCTATTTTACTAATACACTGCAAAATAACAAGCCACGAGGGACCACAAAACAAGAGAGATCAGACATTTAACATGATAAGGCAACAAGGTAACTGAATGCTAGGAGCAATTGGTTGTGGCTGGCTGGTTCAATGGGCAGACAAAGGACTGTGATGTGAGCTGGGTTTAAAAAGGTGATGATTTGGAAACAAATGGTGGGTGACTCCTGTTCGCTGGGTGTGGACTGTGAGATCTCTGCCTGTGCAGGCCTGACAAAAGCAGCTAAATAAATTGCTTTCTAACCAGTCAAGCAGCTATGTTATAGATGGCAATAAATCAACAACAAAACAAATTCCCCTTGGACCTCAGAAATAAGAAAGTAGCTTCCAATTTTGACCCACGAACATTTAAGCTCTGATCATCAGAGGGTTACAGGCATTCTGAATAATTAATGAAGTCATCATTTTATAACTATAAAATAAAAACCTTTAATAAGTTAGTGGAGAATAGGATAGCAAAACTAGCAGTGAGAAATGCTACAGTCCACCTTACAACAGTCCATACTCAGTCATCTGGCCAAGGATGGGTAAGATACAAAACAAGTTCATTGTCTGAAAAAAAACACAAACCCAGAAACATTAATAGTCATTCAAAAGCCTGTGGTATCTTCAACACCGAATCAGAAGAAAACTGCAAATCATTGAAAAGGATAAATGAAATCCAAAACTATGCAACAATGAAAAATATAGCCTGCACCTTCACTTCAGCACAATGGGACTTTCCTCTTTCCAAGTGGACCTTTTCCTCCAGATGTTTCCATGACTTAACAGATAACATCAAGATGATGGAACTGTTAACATAATGGCTCTTTATGGACAGGATGGAGCAAGATAACAATTACAATAAAATTTAGATATACATTAAAGATTTTGAGAGGCTGGAGTCTCAGTTTAAGCAGTTTGTCCCTTGCGAATATGGCTTTTCATTCAGATTCATAGGTTCAGGGAGGTAGCCCCATTGGCTCCACTCTATTCTGGGTCAAGAGCATCATCTAAAGAGGCTTTGAATAAATTTATAATGTCCCCAGATCTTTAACTCTTCCACAATCCCTAATGAGTAAATGAAGTTACCAAACTGGTCAGTGAGATGCTGGAACTGATTCCAAAGTCAGCCTGGCTTTCTCCAGTTCCGACATTGTCTCACATTCACATATTTTTATATCCACAGATGGAAAGTTGCCTCACATCCAGATTGAAAAGGTTCTATACCACAGACTTCAAGTCAAATTCAAAGTAAATTTATTATCAACTTATGTAGATGTTACCATATACTACCTTGAGATTTGGTGTCTTCAGGTAGTTGCAGAAAAATAAAGAAATTCAATAGAATAAAGAACTACATATAAACAAAGACTGACAAACAAACAATGTGCAGAAGAAGACAAATTCTGTAAATAAAAATAAAAAATAATTCTGAGAACATGAGTCCTTGAAAGAGAGCCCATAGGTTGTGGAAACAGTTCAGAGTTGAGGTGTGTGATGTAATGCACAATGGCTCAGGAGCCGATGATTGGAGACTAATAACTGTTCCGGAACCGGGTGCTGTGGGACCTGAGGTTCCTGTACCCCTGCCCAGTGGTAGTAGCGAGAAGAGAGTGAGGCTTAGATAGTGGGCGTCATTGAGATGGATGCTGCTTTCACCTGTGAAAGCAGATGCTGGCATTGGTTCAGAGTCTCATTTGAAGGACATCATCTTTGCCAGTACAGCACTGCCATGTTACTGCATTAAATGTAGAATTTATGAAAAACTATACATAAACATTGACAGACAACTAATGTGCAAAAGAATACAAATGGAGCAAAACAAAAATACTGAGAACACAAGATGTAGAGGCCTTGAAAGTGAGTGTGCAGGTTATGGAATCAGTTCAGAGTTCTGGTGAGTGAAGTTATCGGAGGCAGTATGTGGATTTATTTTACTGATTTGTTATGAACAGGAATGAGCTGCCTGTGAGAGCGACAGTCAATAATAACTTTCAAAGGCAAATGGATAAATACCTGAAGAAGTCTGTAGGTAATGAGGAAGGGATAGGCAAATAAGAATTGGGAGCTTCTGACCCCATGCAAGATAGAATAAGAAGGAATGACTGGGTAATCGAGAGTGGGTGATACCAGACAATGGTAAGGATGCTAATTATCTGGATGAAGAGAGTTTAGGGAATGTAGTGATGGAGCTCAGCAGTTTTCATGCACCTCTGAGGTTAGAGCAGCATAATGCTGAGGAACAGACTACGGAGCATGAGGCTGCCCAAGGACAATACGTGCGGAGTTGAAAGCTTGTAATCATATTAATTTCTATTATTAGGAGCTTGACAGTTTTGTTCACAGCCAGGATAAAAATTCTTAAAGGATGTGGATAAAAAAAGAGAATCTGAAGTCAGTGGAGAAATAATCATAACTATTACAAAGAAGCCCTGTTAGGAGACTGAAACAAGCTAGCTAATTTGAAGATCATCAGTAATATTTACCCAAGTCATATGAAACTTTTTATAGGCACACACAAATCAGGCATTGCAATATGGAACCAATGGGATGTTATTGCAAAGAAACAACTCCGATACCAGTTCCTCACACAGGAAAGAGCTTTGACCTTATGAATAAGGCTAGGCCATGATCTTAGCACATAGTATAACTAAGATTTCGGATTTTGCAGTAGTTATGCTGGTGGAACTGTCTTTATGATCTTAATGTGAAAGCCTAATGAATTCCATGCTTGTGGCGATTAATGCAGCAATTTCAAAGCTGCTGTCTATGATTCAGTCCTTCATGTTTTGAGGTTTACAAACTTATTCAATAAATTCAAATGAAATCACTTGAAGTAACGTGAATTTGAGTCAACAATAGACCTTCTGAATGCCAGGGATTCCCACAGAATACATGCCTGACAGACTCTAAGGATAGAAACAGCCACTATTTTTAACATTGATTTTTTTTTTGATAACTGGCCTTTGTGGCCAGAAAACCAATAGTTTATGGTAAAAGCACAGCTTCACTATTGTCCTCCACCTAAAGGATAATGAAATAAAATACGTGAATCCATCCTCCATACAAAATGGTCGACTTCCAACTGCCCTCTGAAATAACCTAGCTAAACATCCATTTACATAAAAACCATGGTATCAGATTCAGATTCATCACAAGTACGTCAAGACATACAGTGAAATGAATGTTGTGTTTGCATTAACAGCCAGCACAACCAAAGATGTGCTAGGGGTAACCCACAAGTGTCACTACACATTCAACACATGAAATAGCATTCTTCCAGACTGGGTCTATAGTAGCTGAGCAGATAACCAACACTAGGGTTAAACATACTTGTTTATTCATTTCACAGTATTGGCAGAAACTACCTTCGATCTGGTTTGTAATATATTCTCGTGGCCACTTCATTAGGTACCCCTGTACACCTGCTCGTCAATGCAAATATCTAATCAGCCAATCAGGTGGCAGCAACTCAATGCATGAAAGCATGCAGACGTGGTCACGAGGTTGAGTTGTTAGTCAGACCAAACATCAGAATGGGGAAGAAATTTGACTTAAGTGACTTTGACTGTGGAGTGATTGCTCATACTATATAGGGTGGTTTGAGTATCTCAGACACTGCTGATCTCCTGAGTTTTCTCACACAACAGTCTCTAGAGTTTAAAGAGAATGGTGTGGAAAACAAAATACTACCAATGAGCAGCATTTCTGTGGGCAAAAACACCTTGTTAATGAGAGAGGTCAGAGGAGAACTGCCGGACTGATTCAAGCTGACAGGAAGGTGATGGTGACTCAAATAATGACATGTTTCAACAGTGACAACAAGAGAAGATCTGCAGATGCTGGAAATCCAAGCAACACACACAAAATGCTGAAGGAACTCCAAGGCCAGGCAGCGTGTATGGAAAAGAGTACTGTATCGTCGATGTTTCGAGCTGAGACCCTTCAGCCGTTACAACAGTGGTGTGCAGAAGAGCACCACGAATACACAACATTTTGAAACTTGAAGTGGATGGGCTGCAACAGTAGAAAACCACAAACATATATTCAGTAGTCACTTCATTAAATACAGGTGGTATCTAATAAAATGGCCCCTGAGTGTAAGTGTTGCAGTTCTCCCACGTCAGAGATGTCAGGCCTAATGAGAATACATGCATTTACAAGAACAACACAAAAGGCATTCATTGCCCAAAGGGCTTGTTGGCAGCACTGACTCAGTGCAAATCTAATTAACGTCACAACTGCAGTGAACATACATAGGACATGCTGGGTATCACATCAGCTCCTGCGCCTGGGAACAGGAGCTAAAGGTTAATACATTGGGTTGTAGAGATTGTTTTGCTGGCACATGGAGCTGATTTCTTCACCTCAACAAGCATAAACTATTTTGGCTGAAGATACAACTGGAATCGACAATGACAGGGTGAAAAATGGGTTGATCAATGAAGAAGATAAAGGCAAAGGTTGTAATGCCAGCTAATTAACGGTTGCAAAAATCTGCAGACACAAGATTATTTTCAGAATTAGGGTTTGCTTAATATCGGGCACAATTTCAGCTACTATTTCATCTTAATGCCACTAATCCGTCCTTGTCCAACCATATTGATGTCACAGCCACGAAAGTTCACCAATGCCATTACTTCCTCAGGAGTCATAGAGTCATGGAGCACTATAGCACAGAAACCGGCCTTTTGGCCTATCTAGTCTGTGCCAAACCAATAATCTTCCCAGTTCCAGCAACCCTCCAAACCTCTTTCATCCATGTGCCTATCCAAATTTTTCATAACTGTTGAAGTCAACCCCACATCCAACACTTGCACTTACAGCTCATTCCACAGACTCACCACACTCTGAATGAAGAAGTTCCCCCTCAGGTTCCCCTTAAACATTTCATCTTTCACCCTTAACCCATGACCTTAGTTGTAGGAAAATGCCTCCTGCCCTATACATCCCCTCATAATTTTGTATGCCTCGATCATATCGACCCTCAATTTTCTATGCTTTAGGGAATAAAGACCGTAAGATATAGGAACAGAATTCATCAAGTCTATTCTGCCATTTCATCATGGCTGATCCATTTTCCCTCTCAGCTCCAATCTCCTGTCTTCCCCGTGCCCCCCCCATACCCTTTATGTCATGACCAATCAAGAATCTATCAACCACTGCCTTAAATATAAATGGCCCCCACAGCTGCCCGTGGCAATGAATTCCACAGATTCACCACTCTCCGGCTAAGGACTTCCTCATCTCCATTCTAAAAGGACACCCCTCTATTCTGAGGCTATGTCTTCTGGTCTTAGACACTTCCACCAAAGGAAACATCCTCTCCGCATCCACTTTATCAAGGCCTTTCACTATTCAATAGGTTTCAATGAAGTCACCCCTCATTCTTCTGAATTCCAGTGAATACAGGCCCAAAACCATCACACGCTCTTCACATGACAAGCTGTTTAATCCTGGAATCATTTTTGTGAACCTCCTTTGAATCCTTTCCAGTTTTAGCACACCCTTTCTTCCAAGATAATGGGTCCACAACTGCTCACAATACTCCAAGTGCGGCCTCACCAGTGCTTTATAAAGTCTCAACATTACATCATGGCTTTTATATTCTAGTCTTCTTGAAAAGAATGCTAACATCACATTTACCTTCTTCACAACAGACTCAACCTGCAAATTAACCTTTAGGGAATCCTGCACAAGGACTTCCAAGTCCCTTTGCACCTCTTTTTGTATTTTCTCTCCATTTAGAAAATAGTCAACCCTTTCAATTCTTCCCTAGATTAAACCATAAAGTCCTATCCAATTCAACCTTTCCTTTTAACTCAGGTCTTCAAGTCCTGGCAACAGCCTTGGAAATTTTCTCTGTACTCTTTTAATCTTATTTACTGTACATCTTTCCTGTAGGTAGGTGACAAAAACTGCACACAATACTCCAAATTAGGCCTGACTAATGCTTTATACATTTTCAACATAGCATCCCAACTCCTGTACTCAATAGATTAGATTAGATTATGAGGACACTCAGTCCTCGTTTATTGTCATTTAGAAATGCATGCATTAAGGAATGATACAATGTTCCTCCAGAGTGATATCACAAAAAAAAAGGACAAACCAAAGACTAACACTGACAAAACCACATAATTATAACAGCAGTGCAAAACAATACCATAATTTGATAAAGAGCAGACCACGGGCACGGTAAAAAAAGTCTCAAAGTTCCGATCGACTCCCGGTAGTCCTGATAGTAGGCAGCAAAAGGGAGAAACTCTTCCTGCCATAAACCTCCAGGCGCTGACAACTTGTCGATGCATTGGAAGCACCTGACCACAGCCAACTCTGAGTCCGTCCGAAAACTTCAAGCCTCTGACCAGCCCCTCCGATACAGCCTCCTGAGCACCATCCTCTGCCGAGCGCTTCGACCTCACCCCGGCCACCAAGCAACAAGCAAAGCCAAGGACTCGGGGCCTTCTCCTCCAGAGATTCTGGATCACACAGTAGCAGCGGCAGCGAAGCGGGCATTTCAGAAGTTTCTCCAGATGTTCCTCCATGTTCTCACGTCTGTCTCCATCAAATCAGGATTGTTCACAGCACCCTACTTGACAGATGACAGATAACAGATATCATTCACCGGAGTGGCCACTGCGCACTGCGTCGTGTCACCATCTTCTCCTCCTCCTCTTCCATAAATACATTGATTTATGAAGGCCAATGCGCCAAAAGATTTCTTTATGACCCTATCTACCTGTGACACCACTTTCAAGGAATTATGGATTTGTATTCCCAGATCTATCTGTTCTACCACACTCCTCACTTTTGAAGGCCTCCCACTTAGCAAGTACACCTTTGCCAGAAAACTACCTGTCCTAATCCACACTGGCCATATCCTTTCTGATACCATCAAAATTAGACTTTTTCCAATTTAGAGTCACAACCAGGCGACCAGACCTATCCTTCTCCATAATTGCCTTAAAACCAATGCCATTATTATCACTAGATGCCAAGTGTTCTCCTACACAAACTTCTGTCACCTGCCCTGTCTCATTCCCTACATTCCCTAATAAGAGATCGGTATCACATTCCCTTTTGTTGGAACATCTATGTACTGATTAAAGAAATTTTCCAGAAAACATTTGACAAACTCTTTCCCATCCAGCCCTTTTATAGTATGGGAGTGCCAGTCAATATGTGGAAAGTTAAAATCACCTACTTTCACAACCTTTTGTTTGTTGCAACAGTCTATGATCTCTCCACAAGTTAGTTCCTCTAAATCCCGCGAACTGATGGGTGGTCTATAATATAATCCCATTAACATGATTATATGTTTCTTATTACCCAGTTCTATCCATAAAGCCTCACTAGATGAGCTCTTCAGTGTGTCCTGACTGAGCACTACCGTGACATTTTCCCAAACTAGTAATGCTACCCTTCCCCCTTTAATCCCTCCCGCTCTGTTGCATCTAAACAACAGAACCCCAGATCACTGAGCTGTCAGTCCTGCCCCTCCTGCAACCAAGTCTCACTAGTGGCTACAATGTCATAATTCGACATGCTGATTCATGCCCAAAGTTCACCTGCCTTCCTACAACAGCCCTTGCATTGAAATATACGCAGCTCAGAACATTAGTCCCATCATGCTCAATCTCTTGATTCCTGACTTGATATGTAAGCTTAACAACATCTTTCTCGGCAACCACTCCACTAACTGTTTTGGCACTCTGGTTCCCATCCACCTGCGACTCTAGTTTAAACCACACTGTGCAGCACTAACAACCCTTCCCACTAACATATTAGTCCTCATCCAGTTCAGGTACAAACCATCCTTTCTGTACAGGTCCCACCTTCCTTGGAAGAGAGCTCAATGATCTGAAAATCTGAAGCCCTCTCTCTTGCAGTAACTCCTTAGCCATGTGTTAAACAGTATGATCTTTATATTCTAGCTTCACTGGCAATCCTGAGATCATAACCCTTGAGGTCCTGTCCTCTAACTTAGCAGTAAGCTTCCTGAATTCATTTTGCAGGATCTCATCACCCATTCTACCCATGTCATTGGTACTGACGTGGGCCATGACCTCTGGCTGCTCATCCTCCCACTTAAGAACACTGTGGACTCGATCTGAGTTGCCCCTAACCCTGGCACCCAGGAGACAACAAACTATCCGGGAATCTTGTTTTTGTCCAATGAACCTGCTGTCTGTTCCCTTAACCAACAAATTCCCTGTCACCACAGCTTAGCTCTTCTCCCCACTCTCTCCTGAGCCACAGAGCCAGACTCAGTGAGTCTTCTATCTGGGAGGTCATCCCTCCCAACAGTATCCAAAATGGTACTCTTATTATCGAGGTGAACAGCCACAGGGGTACTCTGAACTGGCTGCCAATTCCCTTTCCGTTTCCTGACAGTCACCCAGAAACCTGCCTCCTGCAACTTAGGGGTGACTACTTCCCTGTAGTTCCTATCTATCACCTCCTCATTCTCCTTTATGAGTCAAAGGTTATAGACCTGCAGCTCCAGTTCCTCAATACGTTCTCTGAGGAGCTATAGCTCGATGCACTTCATGCATATGTAGATATCAGGGAGACTGGAGGTCTCCGAAATTCCCACATCTCACACAAGGAACATACCACTAACTTTGGATCTAACTCAGTGCACTAGCTATGCACGAACAGGGGAAAAAAACTTACAGAAACTTACCTAGAACCTGCGTCCGTGCTTGTCCAAGCCTGTTCTTGTCCAGGCTTGTTGAGCCGAAGCCAGACCACTCTAACACTGCAACTAAAGAAATTTGACATGTCCCCACTGACCCTCGCTAAGTTTCATTGATACGACATAGAAAGCATTCCATCTGGATGCATAACTACTTGGTATATGGCAACAGCTCTAAATTTGATTGCTATTTACCCGCATGGGGACACACTAATAGAGTTATGAGGCATCGACTGAAAGATTGGATTCTAAAGATTCCAAGGGAGTAAATGTTGCTTAAGCATTCTGTTCCCAGGAGGAGAACCTTGCAGAGCTGAAGATGCTGGATTTTGTTTTATTATGTCCGGAGCTGATACCCATGCCAATTCCAGGTGGTCCATAAAACCTAGGAGCAGAATTAGGCCATTCAGCCCATTGAATCTGCTCCATTTGAATTATGGTAAGGAAAGAGGTGATGGCATATTCCTCATAGTCAATTATCGTTGGTGCACAGATGTTGGGGTTATGTTGACTTCTTCCCCTGACTTCAAACAACTAACAATTAGATGTAGACCATTCTATCTTGCTGGCTCTTCACACAAACCCAGGAACATCTGGACAGCAAAGATGCATACATTAGGATGCTCTTTATCAATTACAACTCTGCATCTAACACCATCATCCTCTCAAAACTAATCAGTAAACTCCAAGGCCTGGGCCTCAGCACCTCTTTGTGAAATTGGATCCTGGATTTCCTTCACTTGGAGACCCCAGTCATTTCAGATTGGCAAAAACATCTCCTCCACAATCTCCATCAGTACTTAGTTCCCTGCTCTACTCGCTTTACATCTATGACTGTGTGGCTAAGTACAGCTCTAACACCTTATACAAGTTTGCAGATGACACCACTGTTGTGGGCGAGATTAAAGGGGGTGATGAATCTGCATACAGGAGGGAGACTAAAAATTTGACTGAGTGCTGTCAAAAAAAAAACAACCTGTCAATCAATGTCAATAAGACCAAGGAACTGATTATAGACGTCAGGAGTGGGGAAACCAGAGGTCCATGAGACAGTAATCGCCGGAGGATCAGAGGTGAAGAGGGTCAGTAACTTTAAATTCTAGGGTGTCCCTATCTCAGAAGACCCATCTCATGGGACCTGTTCTGGACCCATCATATATATATATTATCGGGAAGAGAGCATGGCAGCACCTCTACTTCTTCAGGAGTCTGTGGAGGTTCAGCATGTCATCGAAAACATCAAGCATCACTCCCCACTAACACCTTAACTACAGAGGCATGGTTGAGAGTGTGCTGACCTTTTGCATCACAACCTGGTACTCCAGCTGCAGTGCTGTCGACAAAAAAGCCTTGCAGAGGGTGATTAGGGGAGCAGAGAAGGTTATTGGGGTCTCCCTACCTTCTGTCCAAGACCTCTTTCAGAGTCGATGCCTCCAGAAGACACGGTACATCATAAAAGACCCCTCACACCCTCTCCATGAACTGTTTGTTCTTCTGCCATCAGGCAAACGTTACAGGAGCATCAAAACTAAAGCCACAAGGCTACTAAACAGCTTCCTCCCACAGGCAGTCAGACTGCTAAATCCACCTGACTCTGCTTTGGACACTTTTAACTTGCACTGGACACTTATAACTGATTTTAACTGACATGTGGCTATTTTTTTTTACTATTTATTGTTATGTTTATTATTTAGTGTTGCGTTTGTTATGTTATGATTGCACTGCCCCTGAGAAATGCTGTCTCATTCTGCCCTGCAGGGCTGGTGTATGGTTAGAATGACAATAAAGTTTTTTGAATCTTGAATCTTTGAAACCTTGGTAACTACTATAGATGTGTGCTGGAAAATGTACTGATGGCTGCATTATGGCCTGGTATGGCAACACCAACGCTTTTGAGCAGAAAATCCTGCAAAAGGTAATGGCTTTGACCCAGTACATCATGGGTAAAACCCTTTCAACCATTGAACACTTCCACGTCAAAGTGAAAACAGATCTCTACAAAGTGATCTAAATTAATTACAAACGTAAAACACAAAATAATTGATTGCATAAGTATTCACCCCCTTTAATATGATACAACAAAGCATCACTGGTGCAGCCAATTGGTTTCAGAAGTCACATACTTAATTAAATGGAGATCACCTGTGTGCAGTCAAAATGTTTCAACTGCTTGAAGTAAAAAAATGCACCTCAATCTAGAAGGTCCAGCTACTGGTGAGTCAATATCCTGGCAAAAACTATACCATGAAGACAAAAGAACACTCCAAGCAACTCCGCGAAAAGGTTATTGAAAAGCACTAGTCAGGAGATGGATACAATAACATTTCTGAGTCACTGAATATCCCTTTGAGTACGGTTTAGTCAATCATCAAGAAATGGAAAGAATATGGCACAGCTGTAAATCTACCTAGAGAAGGCTGTCCTCCAAACCTGAGTGACCGTGCAAGAAGGGGACTAGTGAGGGAGGCCACCGAGAGACCTATGACAACTCTGGAGGAGTTACAAGTTTTAGTGGCTGAGATGGGAGAGACTGCGTATATAACAACTGTTGCCTGGGTGCTTCAGCAGTCCCAGCTTTATGGGAGAGTGGCAAAGAGAAAGGCACTGTTGGAAAAACCGTTCACCTGAAATCTCAGCTAGAGTTTGCCAGAAAGCACATGGAAGACTCTGAAGTTAGCTGGAAGAAGGTTCTACAGTCTGATGAAACCAAAATTGGCATAAGCCAAACACCACATGTCATCAAAAACACACCATTCCTCCCGTGAAGCATGGTAGTTACGTCATGCTGTGAGGATGCTTCACTGCAGCAGGCCCCGGAAGGATTGTGAAGGTAGAGGGCAAAATGAATGCAGCAAAATACAGGGAAATCCTGGAGGAAGACCTGATGCAGTCTGCAAGAGATTTGCAACTTGGGAGATTTGTTTTCCAGTAAGATCCCAAGCATAAAGCCAAAGCTACACTGGAATGGTTCAAGAACAACAAAGTTAATGTCCTGGAGTGGCCAAGTCAGAGTCCAGACGCCAATTCAATTGAGAATTTGTGGCTGGACTTGAAAAGGACTGTTCACTCACAATCCCTGTGCAATCTGACAGAACGTGAGCAGTTTTGTAAAGAAGAAAGGGGGAAAAAAATCGCAGCGTCCAGATGTGCAAAGCTGATAGAGACGTTGCCACACCGACTCAAGGCTGTAATTGCACCTACTAAATGCTGACTTGAATGGGGTAAGTAATTATGCAATCAACTATTTTGTGTTTAATAATTGTAATACATTTAGATCAATTTTAGAATTTTTTTCATTTTGACATGAAAGAGTCTTTCCTGTTGATCAATGTCAAAAAAGCAGAATTAAATCCACTGTGATTCAATGTTGTAAAACAATAAATCAGGAAAACTTCCAAAGGGGGTGAATACTTTTAATAGGCACTGTAATTTTTTTTATTGTACCTAACTAACTGCTTTCTCTGGAAGCTCATTATACACACCACCCTCTACATGAAGAAGTTGCCCTTCAGGTCTCTTTTAAATCTTTCTGCTCTCAGCTTAAATCCTATGCCCTGTTGATTTTAAGGACCCCTTCCCTGGGAAAGACTGTGTGCATTCACCCTAGCTATATCCTCATGGTTTTACACCCCTCAATAAGGTTATACCTCAGTCTCCTACACCCCAAGGAAAAAAAGTCCCAGCCCGCCCAACCTCTCCCTATAACTCAGGCCCTCAAGTCGTGGCAACATTTTTGTAAATCTTCTTTGCACTCCTTCTAGTTTAACCACATCTTTCCTATGAGGGTGACCAAAACTGTACATAATACTCAAAGTATTATCATTTCAGAGGATCTGACCTGGGTCTAGCATGTACAGCAAGTGCCATTACGAAAAAAGCACAGCAGTGCCTCTACTTTTTAGAAATTTGCGAAGATCTAAAACTTTGACGAACTTCTATAGATCTGTAGTGGAGAGTACATTGACCAGTTACGTCATGGCCTGGTATACAAACACCAATACCCTTGAACAGAAAAGCCTACAAAAAGTAGTGGATACAGCCCAGTCCATCACGGGTAAAGCCCTGCCCACCATCTACACAGAGTGCTGTTGCAGCAAAGTAACATCTATCATCAAGGACCCCCACCATCCAGACCATGCTCTCTTCTCGCCTCTGCCATCAGAAAGAAGTTACAGGAGCCTCAGGCCCCACACCGCCAGGTTCAGGAACAGTTATTAGCTCTCTACCATCAGGCTCTTGAACCAGAGGGGATTACTTCATTTACCCCAACACTGAACTGCTCTCACAACCTATGGATTCACTTTCAAGGACTCTTCATCTCATGTTCTCAATATTTATTGATTATTTATTTAATATTATTTCTTTTTTTCTTTTTGTATTTGAATTTTGTTGTCATTTGTACATTGGTTACTTGTCTGTCATTTTGGGGGAAGTCTGTCATTGATTCTGTTGTGTTTCTTGTATTTACTGTAAATACCTGCAAGAAGATTAATCTCAGGGTTTTATATGGTGACATATATGAACTTTGATAATAAATTTATTTTGAACTTAGAACTTTAAAGTGCTGCCTCACTGAGGAGGAGGAGGAGAAGATGGTGGCACGATGCAGCACGCGCGGCCACTTTGGTGGTGATGTCTGTTATTTGTCAAGTAGGTACCATGCACGATTCTGATTTGATGGAGACAGACGAGAGAGTACGGAGGAACATCTGGAGAAACTTCTGAAATGCCTGCTTTGCTGCCGCTGTTACTGTGTGGTCCGGAATCTCCCGAGGAGAAGGCCCCGAATCCTCGGCTTTGCTTGCTTCAGCGGCCGGGCGAGGCCAAAGGCGCTCGGCAGAAGATGGCGCTTGGGAGGCTGTATCGGAGGGGCTGGTCAGAGGCTCGAAGTTTTCGGACGGACAGACGGACTCAGTGTTGGCTGTAGTCGGGTGCTTCCAATGCATGGGCAGTAGTCGGTGCCTGGAGGTATATGGCAAGGAGTTTCCCCCTTTGCCGCCTGCTATCGGGAACTCGGGAGTCGAACGACTCGGGACTTTGAGACTTTTTTTTACGGTGCCCATGGTCTGTTCTTTATCAAATTATGGTATTGTTTTGCACTGCTGTAACTATATGTTATAATTATGTGGTTCTGTCAGTGTCAGTCTTTGGTTTGTCCTGTTTTTCTGTGATATCACTCTGGAGGAACATTGTATCATTTCTTAATGCATGCATGCATTTCTAAATGACAATAAACGAGGACTGAGTGTTTTCATAATCTAATCTAATGACTTGTGCACTGCAACGTTACATCCCAACTCTTATATTCAACACCCAGAATGATGAAAACCAGTGTGCCAAAAGCCATCTTCACCACCCTGTCTACTTTTAACAGCATCTTTCAGCAACCTATATACTTGTACTGTACTTTAGAGGAAATTTAAACCAGACTAGGCAACCAAGCACAAGGAATCAGTTGGATTGGATTTGTAATCAGAATCAGATTTATTTTCACCAGCATGTGGCGTGAAATTTGTTAACTTAGCAGCAGCAGTTCAATGCAATACATAATATAGAAGAGAAAAAAAATAATAAGTAAATCATTTACATGTCCTGGTTGCCAGAGGTCCTTAATAATGGACTCTGCCTTTCTGAAACACCGCCCCCTGAAGATGTCCTGGGTACTTTGAAGTTAGTACCCAAGGTGGAGCTGACTAGATTTACAAACCTTCTGCAGCTTCTTTCGGTCCTGTGCAGTAGCAACCCCTCCCCACACCAGACAGTGATGCAGCCTGTCAGAATGCTCTCCATGATACATCTATAGAAGTTTTTGAGTGTATTTGTTGACATGCCAAAGCTCTTCAAACTCCTAATGAAGTAGGGTCGCTGTCTTGCCTTCTTTATAACTACTTCGATAAGTTGGGACCAGGTTAGATCCTCAGAGATCTCGACACCCAGGAACTTGAAACTGCTCACTCTCTCCACTTCTTTTCCCTCTATGAGGATTGGTATGTGTTCCTTCGTCTTACTGTTTCTGAAGTCCACAATCAGCTCTTTTGTCTTACTGACATTGAGTGCCAGGTTGTTGCTGTGGCACCACTCCACTAGTAAGTACTGTACGCCCTCTCGTCACCACTTGAGATTGTACCAACCATGGTTGTTTCATCAGCAAATCTATAGATGGTATTTGCGCTATGCCTAGCCACACAGTCATGGGTATAGAGAGAGTAGAGCAGTGGGCTAAGCACACACCCCTGAGGTGCACCAGTGTTGATTGTCAGCATGCAGGATACATTATCACCAATCTGCACAGATTGTGGTCCTTCAATTACATTCTTAGATTCAGTGATGATCACCTTTACGGAAAACAGCTTTAAGCTGTATGATAACAATAGCCTAGTCACAGACCTATCTGTGTTATTGAACAGATAGCCCTAAGTTGTAGGCACAGCCTTTAGGTGATACCTGAGGTATTAACACAAAAGTCTTCCAAATCCATTGGCAGGATAAACAAACCAATGATAACACTCTCTCTCAGGCCAATACTCCCAACAGGGAGACTCTGATCACATTCGGCTGCTTACCCAACACCATACTCCTGAATAAGAGAAAATCTGCAGATGCTGGAAATCAAAGTAATTCACACAAAATGTTGGAGGAACTCAGCAGGCCAGGCAGCATCTATGGAAAACAGTAAACAATCAACATTTCAAACCGAGACCCTTCATCAGGACACTACCAGCACACTGTGGCTGTAACTTATACCCAACTAAAAATACTCTGCATTTACCTGCCTGGCTACTCCAAAAACATCACCCAAATCCATGACTTCCACAATCAAGAAGGACAAGGGCAGCAGGTGTATGGGAACACAATCGCCTGAAGATTTCCCTCTCAGTTCCACATCATGCATTTATAGAAATTTCCAACAGTATTCACAGAGCTATTCAGCCAGGAAGTGTCCTTAGCATTATCATTTCACAGGATCTGTACCAGGAGCAGAGTGTGAGTCATTTCAAAGAAGGCATAGCACAATTCTATTTTCTTGGAAGTTTCAATATGATTCAGTATGTCATCTAAAGCTATGACAGACTTCTATAGATGCACAGTGGAGACTATCTGGACTAGCTGCATCAGTCTAATATGAAAACGCCAGTGCCCAAGAACAGAAAAACCTTCTGAAAGTGGTGGATACAACCCAGTCCATCACAGGAAAAGCCCTCCCCACCGTTAAGCCCACTTACAAAAAGCACTGCCACAAGCACAAGCAAGTAGCCTTCAAGGACACCCACCATCCAAGTCATACTTTCTTTTCACTGCTACCATCAGGAACCTTCTGTCCCACACCAGCAGGTTCAGGAACAGTTATTACCCTTCAACCATCAGCTTCCTGAACCAGTGAGGGTAATTCCACGTGAATTAATTCCATGATCTATGAACTCACTTACAAGGACTCTGTAACTCATGTTCTAAGTTTTATTTATTTATTATAATTTTTTTTTGTATATTTGCACGTTTGTCTTCATTAACACATTGGTTGTTCGTCAGTTTTCGTGTGTAGTTTTTCATTAATTCTATTATATCTCTTTGTTCTAATGTGAATGTGTGCAAGAAAATGAATCTCAGGGTAGTACATGGTGACAGATACATACTTTGATAATAAATTTACTTTGAACCTGAATGTTGAACTTCAGATCTAAGTAGCCTCTGGGAGTACTTTTGAAATGAATGAATTGACACGATGGTCTGACCTTTACATATTATACTCATCTTTCAAAAGTCCCAAAATTGCTCCATGTTGTTGCATCAGATGCGAAGTTTTAATGGCTTATACTGTTGGCAATCTCTCTAGCACTAAAAATCTCATTTAATATATGTGGACTGCAATATATTTAAATGAATATTTCAAAATAATGGCTTTTAAAACACATTATTCAGTTTTATGAAACTCCATCTACCTTACTTTTTATGCTCCATGATTAATGTTTCACTAAAATATTTAAAACACTGGTGGGAAAATTCTTGATTTGCTGTTTGTGAAAAATCTTCATTTGTTTGAGGGCTCAGCCAAGGATTCCTTGAACCAATTCCTGACTGTAACTGATACAAAAACAGAAAAAATATATGCCATGCAAATTAAGATTCAGAGTTTGTATAGCACAGAAACTCGTCCTTTAGCCTACCATGTCGACTGTTACTTGCATATCTACACAAATTGCAGTTGCCCATTAGAATTTCTATGCTTTGACTAGTTAAATGTCTTCTAAATGTAGTAATTGCATCTGATTTCACCAGTGCCTCTGACAGTAGGTTCCACACAATTACCTCTCTGTAAAATAACTTGCTCCTCAGATCCCCACTAAAACTCCTTCTCTCACCTTAAACCTGTCCTCTCCCTCTACCGTGGTCTTTGAGGCTGGCAGTGAGCACCACTAACTTGCCTCTCACATCATAATAAAGGCATATTATATTTCAAGAGTCAGTTTTGGTTCAACCATCTTGAAAAAGCCAATTAGCTAATCAAGGCCCCAGAGAGTCCATTACTTTCAAAACTAACACAATCACATCAAACCAAATAAATTATAAACCCCACTGATAATCATTCCACTCATCACAGGGGAAAAAAACAGCACAAATAGATAAACAAGAGATTCTGGAGATGCTGAAACCCAGAGCAACACACACAAAATGCTGAAGGAGCTCAGCAGGTCAGGCAGCATCTATGGAAGGTGCTTCAAATAGCCCATTTTTGTTTCTATATTTCAGAATATCACCTGCAAACCAATTTAGTTGATTATGACCCTTTCATTTTGGACAAGACTGATGTCAGCTTTAAGCATAGATGAGATTCTCTGGTGTTTTGAGAGAATGGGGATATTGCAGCATACTGATAGATTACTGTAAGCAGCTCATCAAATTCTTGTCATGTCACACTTCTCTGCCATTCTTCTCAATTCTCCAATATCTCCAGCCACATCAAATTTACTGCAGAGGGATTCAAGGTCACAATCAATCCTCACAGCGTTGCAATATTAGTCTCAATTCAAACAGAATCCTGATTCATCAAATTTACCCTGGCTATTGATTTTATGGTGACTTTGTATAGCTGGTTCCTGCAATACAAATCAGCTGGTGACAAACCAGATCCAGCATGTTTACTTGCCTATTTCTCAAGAAAGATATATTTGTACCGTGATCTAATACACTACCTGCAACACATACAAAATGCTGGAGGAACTCAGGTCTGCTTATTATTTCTTGATAAGTTTATCACAAGACTGAAATTGATAGTACAAATACAGCTGTGAAATCATACAGTAAAATTTCACGTGATTTATATGATAACAAGCGTAAGCCACAAGGATCGACTGATGTTGTACCTTGATGCTCCAAAATTCTGCACCAAAGAGTGATCAGCTGTTGGTTTGATCCTACAACTTCCTCCACATATTGGGTTTTTTAGATCTTGGGTTGGCAGCCAGGAAAGCATAATTATTGTGGTGAGGAAAGATATGCTACTTTCTAAATAACATTTGTCTTAAGAGTAACCATAGAACACAAGTTTAGAGTATGTTTTATTCTGGAGAATGTAAGAGGCTTCTTTCCAAATATTTCCATCCTGACTATAACAAAACCTGCCTTTTTCTAAACCAAGAAACTAGTTACCGTTCCCAATGATCTCAGCTGCCATCTACCACTATGGTGAGGATTCCTTCTTTGGATACAGGTCTTCAAGTGACTTTACCCAAGCTGTGACTCATATTGTGAAAACCTACGTAATAATCTGAAAAAAACATTTGACTGTTGTCAGGGCATTTCACGAACAGTCAGATGTATTGATTCAACCTGAACTCAGCATTCTTTTCAAAATGTATTTCATTGGTAAAAGATGTAGATGATATAAATTATACAGTTATACATTATGGAACATTGATTGCTTTCATTCACTGTACCAAGCACTTTCATACTGTACACTCACTAACAGTATTTACATTATAATCATGGCATCTTCCATTCACAGGCATTGAATGAGCAATACATTTGATAGGTAAGTACATACAATAGTGTCTCTCTATGTCTAGTAATGGAAGTACTGTACTCCACTCCATACCTTTGTCTTTTCCCCTAAAAGTCCTTTGCATCAACTGCACCAAGTCAGGGCATTGAGTATAGGAGCTAGGACATTGTGTTGCAGTTATACAGTTCATTGAGGCCACACTTGGAGGTCCATACCCTCAGACCCCACTTAGCAGGGCTGCTGGCTTAATATGGCACCTCCAAAATATCAGGAATCTGGATTTCTGACTTACAGACAACTTGAGGAAGCTCAGGACCAAAATATTCCAGGGGCTTTTGTCAAGGATCAAAGCTCAAAGTTCGAATCAGAAGTCCAGAAATTGAAACCCACTGACTGAAACTCTGAGTCTGTGAATCACTGTGACTCTGCCGGGGTAGTCAAAGGCCCAATGTCTGTGAGTTCAAGTCCGCTGGAGGCTGGAGACCGAAGAAGACAGCCTACCATGGGTGTGTGGGAGGGAGGAATGGGGCTTGTTTTTCTGTTGTTGTTTTATTACTTGTTGTGTGTTGTGGTGCTCTGCTGAGCATTGTGGGAATGCTATGTTGGTGGCCAAATGAGTGACCACACACGTGGGCAGCCCCCAGCACATCCTTGGGTGTGTTGGTTGTTAATGCAGCTGACACATTTCACTGTATGTTTCAATGTACATGTCATAAATAAACTTGAATCTTACTCTATTCTCATGAGCAAGAAAACCATGATGTCCAATGCTTCTACATTCTCCAATCAAGCATGAATTCATTTTAATTTTATCATTCCCAACAGCACAAATGAAGGTGATGACAATTAGTAGAATTTAATGTTGCCGTGATTTGAGCTGCAATGGAACTTAGAGCTGGGTGACAAAGAAAGAAACTAATTAGAGAGTAGCAATTCATGGCCAAGCAGTATTGATTAGAATATATGCACAGTCAGGAGACCAGACTGCTTCCAATGTCAAAAAGGACAGCATTCCCACTGCTGGTTGGATTTTGATATATTCAGTTCATACATTAGCTCTGCATTTTTCCCATCACACATTCCCCCAAGTTTATTCAAAGTTTATGAAAAACTTGTGCAAATATATGATTTTAAGCAAAAGTGCAAGTAGTGATGTAAAAGTCATTTCATCTCAGAAGTGCAAATTTGGGCGTATAAATGCAAATCACCTTTCCAGATGGCACTAAACTCATGCCGATATGAAGCACGTAGCATAGTAGAGTTTCAAGAAGATTTTAACCAAAAGTTGAGTTCCAGTTTGTGAAGTATGAGAGGGTACCCTGCCATCAAGAACCAAAACAAGCTGGACAAGCAGACTTCTTACTTCATCTCTTCTCCCTCACCTTGCTTCACCTATTACCTGCCAGCTTGTACTTCTTGCCTTCCTTTCAACTCTTATTTTGGTTTCTTTCTCCTTTCTTTGCAGTTGTGATAAAGGGTCTTGGCCCAAAATGTTGATTCCTTATTCCCTTTCACAGATGCTGTCAGATCCGCAGAGTTCTTCCAGCATTTTTGCATGTTTCTCCGCCTTTCCAGCATTTGTGTAATTTTTTATTAGATTAGATTATGAGAACACTCAGTCCTCTTATATTGTCATTTAGAAATGCATACATGCATTAAGAAATGATACAATGTTTCTCCAGAGCGATAGCACAGAAAACAGGACAGACCAAAGACTAACACTGACAGAACCACATAATTATAACATATAGTTACAGCAGTGCAAAGCAATACCATAATTTGATGAAGAACAAACCATGGGCATGGTAAAAATAGTCTTAAAGTCCTGAGTCAATCAACTCCCGAGTCCCCGATAGCAGGCGGCAAAAGGGAGAAACTCCCTGCCATAAACCTCCAGGCACCGTCAACTCACTGATGCCTTGGAAGCAACCGAGCACAGCCAACACTGAGTCCATCCGTCCGAAAACTTCGAGCTTCCGAGCAGCCTCTCCAATACAGCCTCCCGAACACCATCCTCTGCTGAGCACCTTCGACCTCTCCCCGGCCGCTGAAACACGCAAAGCCGTCTTCTTATGTTTATGAAGCAGACTGTGTGTATGTGTGTGTGTGAGAGAGAGAGAGAGAGAGATAGAGCTAAGAAACAGCAGCAGAGACTGATGCTGACAAAGAGCAGTGATCACATATTTTCCCAGCAGTCCAGTTCAAAGTAGATTTATTATCAAAAACATGGATGTTACCATATACATCCCTGGATTCATTTTCTGTGGGCCTTCACAGAAAATACAAAATAACACAACAGAATCAGTGAAAAACTGCACACAAAGATGGACAAACAACCAATGTGCAAAAGAAAATAAATTATGCAAATACAAAAAGGAAAACAAAATAATAATAGTAGATAAACAAGTAATAAATAATATTGAGAACATGAGTTGTCGAATCTTTGAAAGGAAGTCCATAGGTTGCAGGATGAGTTCAATTTTGGGGAGAGTTAAGATATCCACTCTGGTTCAGGAGCCGAATAGTTGAGGGGTAATAACCTGGTGATGTGGGACTTAAGGCTGATGTAAAAGACCAGCAATAGTCATGTGGAATAGCAGAACAAGCATGACGGGTTCAATGGCCTGCTCCTTCTGTTTTGATGTTCCTGGGGTTCTACTACTGCCCTGTGTCCATTGTATCTTCATTTAAGACATAATAGTACTGTATAAATATAGGATTGAGATATAGCAAGCACTTGGTCCATCACAACAGACAAGGAAGCTCATTTAACTCAAAAAACATTTTATTATGATAAACACAAAAACAGAGCATGTGCTATGAACCAGGGAGAGAACTGCTTCATCTCATACAGACCAGAGAGGTGCTTATCGCACACCCCAGTTACAGTCAGGATGAAGCGCAAGCACATACGCGAATGAGAAAAGGGTTCATATTTCAATTTGTTGTTCTTTCATCAGAATCCTTATGCAAATCTGAAAAAGTGACACAATTATTCCAGGGAAAAAAGAAATTCAGTGGTGTGAAGAGGTAACAAAATCTGGGCTTGCTTTCTCAAGAGAAAGTTAAAAAGAGATCTAATAATAACATTCAAGATTCTGTGATAATAATAGGTAGGAAAAAACACTTCATACTATAGATTGTCCCACTAGAGACACTGATTTAATGCAATTAACATTTAAAAAAACGTGTTATAAGGCATTGAGTTGCTAGGATTGAGTGGTGGGGGAAAATTCCATTGTAGGTTTCAAACTTGGAAAGGAAATGTTTGTGTAATTGTGGGTAAAGAGTGGAAGAAATGGGATTAATCGGATAGAACAAAGAGGGGCATCAAAGAAATAACAGCCAGTTGCCCCTGTGCGGTATAGATTCAACAATTAGCAAAGTGGACAAGGAAGTTCATTAGGAAGGCACAGTAGTGTAGTGTTAGCACAATGCTTTACAGTACCAGGGACACGGTTCAATTCCCACTGCTGGAAGAGTTTGTACGTTCTCCCCATGATTGTGTGCATCTCCTCCAGTTTATTCCCACAGTCCAAAGACACACCGGCTGGTAGTTAATTAGTCATTGTAAATCGTCCTGTGATTAGACCATGGTTAAATCGAGGATCGCTAAGTGGTGCGGCTCAAAGGGCCGGTACAGTGCGTCTCAATCAACCAATAGGTAAAAATAATGATTATTATGATTATGAGGACACGCAGTCCCCTTTTATTGTCATTTAGTAATGAGCAGCAGTTAGGGAGTTTATGGATTGAAGGGGAATAATGACCACAAAATGAATAACAAGCTAAAATGTAACAATAAATGAACTTGAACATTCCACCATAATCCCGCAAAAGCATTTTAACACATGAACAATAAGCAGTGCTGGTCATTAGGAACGCTGGGGCATACCTTCGACAATTCTCTTCCCCCTCCCACCACCCCAGAGTACCACAATATGAATATTATTTTTAGTTTCTAGTTATTCAATAAACAATTAAAATTTCCCTCTCACCTATCACCTCAAACACAAGAAAATGTGCAGATGCTAGAAACCTGAGCAACACACACAAAATGCTGGAGGGACTCAGCATGTCAGGCAGCACCTATGGAAAAGAGTAAACAATCGACGTTTTGAGCCGAGATCTTTCATCAGGACTGGAGAAAGGTGGGAAGTCAGAGTAAGAAGGTAGGGAAGAGGGGAGTTAGAGTAGGTGATACGTGAAACCAGGAGCTAGGGTGGGAGTGAAGTAACAAGGTAGGAAGTTGATTGGTGAAAGGGCTGGAGAAGGGGGAATCTGACAAGAGAGGGTAGAAGACCATGGAAGGAAGGGAATGGTGAGGAACACCAGAGGGAGGTTATGGGCAGGTAAGGAGATACGGTGAGTGAGGGAAATGGGAATGATGAAGGAGAGTGAGGTGTAATTACTGGGAAGTACAAGAAATCAGTGTTCATGCCATCAGATTGGAGGCTACCCAGACAGAATATAAGATGTTGCTTCTCCAACCTGAGTGTGGCCTCATCGCAGCAGTAGAGGAGGCCACAGACTGACATGTCGGAATGGGAATGGGAAGTAGAATTGAAATGAGTCGCCATCAGGAGGCCCCACTTTTTCTGGCGCACAGAGCGCAAGTGCTCGGTGCAGCCGTCTCCCTAGCTACGTCAAGTCTCACCGATATACAGCAGGCCACACAGGGTGCACCGGATATAGTAGGTGGCCCCAACAGACTCACAGGTGAAGTATCTCCTCACCTGGAAGGACTATTTGGGGCCCTGAATGATCGTGAGGGAAGAGGTGTAGGGGCAGGTGTGGTACTTGACACGCTTGCAAGGATAAGTACCCAGAGGGAGATCAATGGGAAGGGACATTGGACAAGGGAGTTCAAAAGGGAGCGATCCCTGTGGAAAGTGGGGGTAAGGAAAGTTGTGCTTGGTGGTGGGATCCCGTTGTAGATGACGGAAGTTATGGAGAATTATGTGCTGGATCCAGAAGCTAGTGGGCTGGTAGGTAAGGACGAGAAGAACCCTATCCCTGCTGGGAGGGGGTAGGGGGGGGTGAGGGCAGACATACATGAAATGGAAGAGATGCAGGTGAGGATAGCGTTGATGGTTGCGGAGAAGAGTGGAGAGCAGTAAATTTGGAAGGAGTGAGGTTAAATGCAGAGAGAGTGGAGAGCAATGCACTCCTTCCTCCTCCCCCACCTTAATCTGGCTTCTGTCTGTTTCCTTTACAGTCCTGAATGAAAGGTGTCAGCCCGAAACATCAACTGTTTATTCCCTTCCATAGACTGGGATTTGCATTGCCATACAAAACCAGGGGAAAAAGCAGCAGGACCTGATTGTATGAACCTGAGCATATGAAGTTTTTTAATGTACCTGGTTGGTCATGTAATAATCAAACACGTCAGTTGCAAATAATGATGATGATCCAAAGATTAAGATAATGACATAAGTCAAAGTCAAAGGAAATTTATTATCTAAATAGGTGTTCCAGATGTTCAGTTTCACACATTCAGGTTCTGCTGCTTAGAATTTATGAAAAACTATATACTGTATAAACAAAGACCGATAAACAACAAATATGTGAAGACAAATTGAGAAAATAAATATATTAAAATATATATGGTTAAACACAATGTGTTGTGAGCAGATTTTTCAATCCCAGTAGAGCATTCAGTGACACATCCAACAAAGGTTTCTCCCACAGGGTTGCAATTACCGACTGACTGAAACAAATGATTTTGTCCCAAATGCAACTGCTGCTAAAGCTAGTCATAGAGTTCACGAAGATACTCTGTAGATTACTAGTAAAATATTTAATTACATTTAATTGCCTTATTTAAGTTTGCTGATGACATCACCGTTGTTGGCCAAATCGAAGGTGGGGACAAATTGGCACATAGGAGGGAGATTGAAAACTTGGTTGAATAGTGACACAACTACTTCTTACTCAATGTTAGCAAAACCAAAGACTGTACATGAGGAAGAAACGGGAGCCAGTCCTCATTAGGAGGTTGGAGGTGGAGAGAGTCAGTAACTTTCAAATTCCTTGGCATTATCATATCTGAGAATCTCTCCTGCGACCAGCATTTGAGCAACACACATCAAAGTTGCTGGTGAACGCAGCAGGCCAGGCAGCATCTCTAGGAAGAGGTACAGTCGACGTTTCAGGCCGAGACCCTTCGTCAGGACTAACTGAAGGAAGAGCTAGTAAGAGATTTGAAAGTGGGAGGGGGAGAGGGAGATCCAAAATGATAGGAGAAGACAGGAGGGGGAGGGATGGAGCCAAGAGCTGGTCAGGTGATTGGCAAAGGGTTTATGAGAGGATCATGAGACGGGAGGCCTAGGAAGAAAGAAAGGGGGAGGGGAGAAGCCCAGAGGATGGGCAAGAAGTATAGTGAGAGGGACAGAGGGAGAAAAAGGAGAGAGAGAAAAAAAAATTAATAATTAATAAATAAATAAATAAATAAATAGCGGATGGGGTACGAAGGGGAGGTGGGGCATTAACGGAAGTTAGAGAAGTCAATGTTCATGCCATCAGGTTGGAGGCTACCCAGACGGAATATAGGGTGTTGTTCCTCCAACCTGAGTGTGGCTTCATCTTTACAGTAGAGGAGGCCGTGGATAGACACATCAGGATGGGACTGGGACGTGGAATTAAAATGTGTGGCCACTGGGAGATCCTGCTTTCTCTGGCGGACAGAGCCCAGTGCACAGTGGACAGCATTTTGAATGGTTGCATCACAGCTTGGTACGGAAACACTAATGCCAAGAACGGAAATCCTACAAGAAGTGGTGGATACAGCCAGTCCATCACAGCATAAGCCCTGCCCACCATAGAGAATATCTACGAAGGGCACTGCCACAAAAGAGCAATATCCAACATCAAACATATCCACCATGTAGGCCATCCTCTGCTATCAGGAAGGAGGTACAGGAACTTTAGGTTCCACACTACCAGGTTCAGGAACAGTTATTACCCTTGAATCACCGGTCTTCCGAACCAGCACAGATAATTTCACTCACCCCAGCTCTGATCTGATTCCACAACCTATGGACTAACTTTCAAGGACTCCACAGTTTATGTTCTCGGTATTATTTATTTATTTTTATTTGTACAGTTTGTCTTTTGTACATTGGCTGTTTACCAGTCTTGGTGTGTAGCTTTTCATTGACTCTATTATATTTCTTTGTTCTACTGTGAATGCCAGCAAGACAATGAATGTCAAGCTAGTATATGGTGACATATACTTACTATAATAGTCACCTAGACACAGGGGTTGTCTTGTTAGACTACTGTTCTTTTCCAACACAAACAAAATGCTGGAGGAACTCAGCAGGCCAGGCAGCATCTAGGAAAAGAGTACAGTTATGACTGTACTCATTTCCTAGATGCTGCCTGGCCTGCTGAGTTCCTCTAGCATTTTGTGTGTGTTGCTAGGGTTTCCAGCAACTGCAGATTTTCTCTTGTTTGTGACAGGAAAAATAAATTTATTTCCACAGTTGAGTATTTTTATTTCTAACCAAAAGCAGAGGAGGTGGGAGGAGGATAGTCCCTTCCTGAACCTTTCATTTTTTCCCCAACTTCCAAACTTCTCCACACTTCTGAGCAGTGCTGGAAGTTTTGGGCTGTGAATGCAAGACATGCTTGGCAAAATTCAGTCATGTGTTGCTGGATTTCCAGCATCTGTAGATTTTCTCTTGTTTGTTACTGTTCTTTTCCCACTGTTTTGATGTTGATAAAACAACAGGATATCCGAGATCCAAGTACCGCGACTTGTTTACCCAACCAATATTTGAGATAAGATTGTTCAGACAGGATGATAAATCAGTTGCCAACTTTTATACAAAAGGAAAACCATCTTTTACTGTGTGTAATAAAACAAAATTCTGAAATCTCAGCAGATCAGGCAGCATTTGTGGAATATATTTGATGTTACAGGTTGAAGACCCATCATATTTCCTCTCTTCCCACCACTTGGAGCTCTAGAATAAATTTCTCACAGCTGAAACAGGAATTTGCTGCCAATTTCATTATGTATCCTTTGTATGTCCCATTAAATTGAGACTGAATGATCACTCTGCAAACATTTTGTTCTGTTCACAAGGCTGATCTTAATCAATTTCATTTTGGAATCACTATCTGATTAATAATTTTAATTGTACACCTCATTCTACATGCTATCCTCTCTGCCAATCACACTGGCCCAATGAAACCCGGGGGTGGGGGGGGGCTGTAGGAGGGGCTTTGGGGTTCTAAAGTTTTTCTGTCATTCATTCTTGTAGGGTTTTTTTCTGTTTCACAGATGCCTGCAAAGAGTAAGAATTTCAGGTTGTACACTGTATACATTCTCTGATATTGCCTGGACGCACTGAACCATTAACAGGCTTAGGAACCATATTCCATTGTTCAGGTTGGCACTCCATTGCCTTTTGAATGACTACTTTTCTTCTGTACACCTGCTCCAGGTCCATCATTTGCTTCTTGTCCTATTATCATCTAGTTAATCATTTAATCTTTGCCTTCTACCCTATCACTGACATTTTCTCCAGTTCTTACCCTTTTCCATACTCTTCGTCCATGTTCTTGTTTAAAACCACTAACATTGTTGAGCTTTGATAAAAAGACCTGACTTGTTAATTTGATTTCACTTTTACAATGCTGCCTGACCTCATGAGCATTTTCCCTCTAACCATTCTTTGGCTGAAGCAGTTTTCCTGAACTCAAAGCAATTCAGGTGATAATTTGGATAAGACTGGGTATTTCAGATTCAAGAAGTAGAGTAAAATTTGGAAGAAAGAAACCCTTACCCATTTTAAAATTGGACTGGAGTTAATGTGCAGAATTTGCTCTTTTGCATTCATTCACAGAGCAAAATTTGTTACCTAGAATTAAGCACAGAATCAATAGCATGCAAAAAGGCAGACGCTGTATGAGATCTATTTTTAGTGAGAATGGACACGTGAGTGCCTTGCACTGCTGACAGCAAACTAGTCAAGCATGTACAGCAAAATACAGCTGTGACACTGCCTGGGACAGGACACTCTCTCGAAAACATGACTCTGACAGATGGCAATCTTCCCCACAGAGACGGGGGCAGTAGCGGCAATGAGGATACAGAATTGACTAAGAAACTGGAATGAGGCAACAGTGGTATAAATTTATTTTTTAGACTGGAGGAAAGAGTGCAGGCTCCAAGGGTTAGGATGGGGACCACTTATTTTTTTTTATGTACAGTGGATTCTGGTTAATTGGGCCAGCGGTTAACAGGGACAGCCGCTTAAATGGATGAACTCTTAAATAACGTAAACTAATGGAGCAAATAACCAGAATTCTCTTCAGTTATTTGGGATACTATGCACCTTAACAGTCGAACAGTTTCTAACTAGCGTCAGTCACATGCACTTGCATGGCCATTAGACACGACACCAGGCTCAGAGTGAACAGCTACTCCAACCTGTTGGCATGAACATCGACTTCTCTAACTTCCGCTAATGCCCCAGCTCCCCCTCGTACCCCATCCGTTATTTATTTATATTTATACACACATTCTTTCTCTCACTCTCCTTTTTCTCCCTCTGTCCCTCTCACTATACCCCTTGCCCATCCTCTGGGTTTCCACCCCCCCTTGTCTTTCTCCTGTCCCATGATCCTCTCATATCCCCTTTGCCTATCACCTGTCCAGCTCTTGGCTCCATCCCTCCCCCTCCTGTCTTCTCCTATCATTTTGGATCTCCCCCTCCTCCTCCCACTTTCAAATCTCTTACTAACTCTTCCTTCAGTTAGTCCTAACGAAGGGTCTCGGCCTGAAACGTCGACTGTACCTCTTCCTAGAGAAGCTGCCTGGCCTGCTGCGTTCACCAGCAACTTTGATGTGTGTTGCCAGTTTTCCAATAACATCAGTTGCATATGTTTATGTTCAAAAAGCAGTGATTTTTGTCACTGAGAGTTGGTGAGAAATAAGCACCAAGACAATTCAGAACTATTTTGCTCACTGCATTTTCAAGCATTCGGGCCAGGAGATGCCAGAAATGGCTGGGAGTGAAAATAAAACTAATTCAACAAGTTAGAAACTATGAAGAATTTGAAGGTATCAACAATCATCTTGAATGTTATAATGAAAATGAAGATTTGGAGGATGCACTTGTCAAAAGGGTTGTATGAAGACAGTCCATTACCTATACTAGATGCCTGCACTGATCTTGTTCATTTACAGTCAATCAAAAGAACACAGCAGCATACACTAGATTAATTCCTTCTAGGAACTAATACACTTTTATAGTACTGCAGTAGTATTGATAGTGTTTTAATTTGTTCTGTTTTTTTCATTTAAATACATAATTTGTTACTCAGTTAAATGGTAGCTTGTCTTTATTATATCTTTTTAACAATTTCTATGAAACTTCAGCTAATTGGGGTAGCCGCTTGACTGGGCCAAAATATGTTGGTCCTGATGTGTCCCAATTAACTGGGATCCTCTATATTTATTAATGTTCAAAACATCAATGTACAAGGTATAATTTCAAAATACGCGAGTGATTGATACTTGGAAATTTAGTACCAAGTGAATACAATTGTTCCAGTCTTCAGGAACATATAGATAAATTACTAATGTAGGCAAATTAGAGAAGTGTGAAGCTGTGCATTTTGTTACAGATTGAACCATATGGTACAATATGGAGGAGGAACAAAGAAGTGGAATTGACAAACACAAATTGTTGAAGGTAGCAGATGAAATTGAGAAAGCTGTTAGTAGAATGTATAGGATGAATGGATTCATAAACAGAAAGACTGTTCAAAAGCAAGTAAGTAATGCCGAACCATTACAAATTACTTTTCAGTCTTGCTTCCAGTTCAGGGAAGCTGAGGTTTAGGAGGGGCCTCGATAAAGATGCAGAGAGCATTTACTAGAATATTACAAGAGATTCAGCACTCCAGCTATTTGGAGAGATTGCTGTTTTACAGCAGAGAAGTTTTGACAGGGTTGTTCATAATCATAAGTTTTCTTTTGGCAAAGGAAACAAAACTAAAGGAGAAGGTTTAAGGTAACCAAAGAAAGAACCAGAGCACAACTAGAATCATTATAGTCTGGATCACACATTCCAATAAGGGTGCTGGAAGAAGAGAAACAACATCTTGGGCTGAATGAATATCTGAAAGGCAAAATCAAAAAGATATGAGAAAGTAGCAGCCATGATAATGACTCCAGACACACAGTATGCAGATACTAAATAAAGGTATGCCAAAATATAGAAAAATGTTATTTTCCAAAATATAATTTACTGTTTATTTATTTATTTACAAGAATCATCACCAGCAAGGCCAATGTTAATTGCCCACTGCCTGAGTAGCAGTGTTGAGTCACTTTCTTGAGCTAGAGCCTGCCACAGAAATATAATCATAAAAAGTTTTCTTTTGGCAAAGGAAACAAAACTAAAGGGTTAGGTTATTTGGTCAGGAATACCTAGATTTAGAAGCAGTAAAGATGAGTGAAGAGCAGTATTCTTCCAAGTCAGGATGATATGTAACATGAAGGTGGTGGTTATCCCATGAATCCATTCTCCTTGTCACTCCAGATGACAGAAACCACATGTTTGGAAGTGTTATCTAACTCTCCTTGGTGAGCTATTGCATTAGATTTTAAGGTTGATAACACTGCAGGCATGGTGTACTATAGAGTAAATGCTTGGTCTACCAGGGTGGTGAGCCAATCTTCTGGCTTGTATCCACTTTATTCATGAATAGGCTCAGTTAAGCTTCTAGTCGATGGTAGCCCCTAGATGTGGACTCAGCAATTGTAATACCCTTTAATGTCAAAGATAGCCCTTTATACTCTTATTGACAATGGCCATTGCTTGCAATTTTGTGGTATGAATGTTGCTTGCCACTTATCAGTTCATGATTGAATATTGTTCCAGGCAGGCCAGGATTGGTTCACTGTTTTTTGAGAATCATCAAAAGCAATTAAACATTATGTTATAATCAGCAACCATCTCCACATCTGTCTCTATACTGACGAAAAGCTCTTAATTAGATGCTGTTTGTACACTGCCCAGTAGTTATTCCCTGGGCTAAAATGATGGACATCCAGTCTTTTCTCTATGAATGCTACATGACCCAAACACTGTACCCCATCATTTTTTTTGAGCAAGAGATGAATCATTTCTTCTCCCCCCCCCCACCCCCCGGTCACAAAATCTTTGGAACCTCCTTTCTCAAAGAATAATTGAAGCTAAGTCTTCCAATATTTTTAAGACAGCTTGATATTTCTCGATAAACAAGGAGTGAAAGATTACCAAGGATAGGAGGGAAAGTGGAGTTGATGTTACAATCAGATAAAACGTGTATTTTATTAAACAGCAGAACAGGTTTGATTACCCACTGCTTACCAGTGCTCTTATTCACATGTTCGATCACATGCATGTTTGTAACAGAGAAAAAAGAGGAGTGATTTCCAGCTCAAGAACTTCAGAGGTCAGTGAAAAGCAGTACTTTATGAGATGAGATTGGTGAGGAATGTGACTAGGGACAAACAGATAGTCAAATGGTTGGTGTGTGAAAGAGGGTTCAACTTTCCTGCAGTGCTGGTACCAGAACTGAATCAGCAAGTAAGCTGGAACAAGGGTCCTTGCAGGAGCTGTAAAGAAGACTATTAGTTAATAACATATTGTGTTGCTAAGAACTAATTAAGAATATTACAGAATTTTAGCAATAAAAGGATCTGGAAAAGAGAGCAAGGACAAAGTAAATGGTAGAAAAATGAAATTATGGATGGCCAAAGATCGGAAAGAATCAAAGTTACAGAACTATCAACAGAGATAAAATAATTTAAACTGCTGGTGGAACAACAGACAGCATACCAAAAACTGATGAACTGGGGGCAATTTGCAGAGCTGATACTGATGCAGAATGACTAAAACATGACTACATGGGAGAACAAGACTGGCAGCAAATGCAATAAGACAAATACACAATTTATATGCATTGAGTAAGGACAAGTGATCCACAATGCAATAAAATAATACATTGAATGACTCCAAATATTGGAATGATATGGAGGAAGAAACATGCACACAAATCTGTAGCTATGATTAAAACACAGGCTCAAAATAATCATGGGTGAATTCCACACATCAATAACTTCACAGAGAAAACAGAATCGAGTATTGCAGTGTTTATAATTATTTCACCTTATTTTGGTCTAAAGCTAATGAAGCACATGTCACTGGTGACAGACAAAAGAGAGCCTGAACAAAACTACTTAATTCCCTTCTCACAGCATCTCTCTGTGCAACTGAGGGAAATGCACCATCTGTCATTTTATCTCTTCCATTGCCATCACCCAGGGACACAAACACACTTTCTAGGTGAAGGTATGATTTTCTTGCCCAGCGCTAGAGACTCAGAACATGGTCTCCTCTGTACAGCAGAAACAAATTGGCTACTGTTTTGCAAAGGTGTCTCAGATTCCAGCTGGTGTTTCCTTTCTGACCACTCTGCTTTGACTTCTTATACTCTCACAGCTTAGTTCAAAATAAGATAATGAAACATGCTTCTAACTTAACACATCCAGCCTTTCAGACTCAATTTTTAATTCAACAAGTTGACATTGAGCTAATTCAGCCTTGATCTGAAATTTCCAACACTCATCCCTTCTGATAATGACAGATTGCATTTACACAATAGATTCTGAAAATACTGGATATCTTGAGTAACACACACAAAATGCTGAGGGAACACAGCAGGTCAGGCAGCATCTATGGAGGAGAATAAACAGTTGGCATTTCGAGCTAAGACCCTTCATCAGAACTGAATTCATTAATTTTTTTTTCCTATTTATTCCTCCTCATTAGCTCTTACTATCCTTTCACCCAGCACCACCACTACCATCTCTCCTGGTCCCTGTCCTATCACGGACCTTCTTTTCAATGCTCTTTTTATTCTTTGCAACTAAAACCTTGTTTAATTTCTCAATTCTCCTAGTTCAGGTGAAAGATTGTCAATCTGTAACATGAATTACATTTTTCTTTCCACAGATGCCATGCCTGTATTTCTAGTATCAGTAATTGCTTTTGGACTACCAATGTTGCTTTGGAAAAAAAAAACTGTCAAGCTAGCATACTTAAGTAAATACACAGCACTAAATCTAAATGTTACGTTCATGAGCATTGAAGAAAGGAAAGAGAGACCACTGACTTAAGCTCATGTACTGTATATGCAACAGTCATATTACAGGAATTACTGGAAGAGGAATGGTGCACAGCTAATATTATAGTTTTATGTTTATTTGCTTACTTACTTATTGAGATACAGAATGGAATAGGCCCTTCAAGCCACCCCCCAGCAATCTCCTGAATTAATCTGAGCCTAATCACAGGACAATTTACAATGACCAAATAACCTACCAGCCGGTACGTCTTTGGACTGTGGGAGGGATCCTGAGCAGCTGAAGGAAACGTGTGCAGTCACAGGGAGAACATACAAGCTCCTTACAAGCAGTGGTGGAAACTGAACCCAGGTCACCTGTACTGTAAAGCACTGTGCTAACCTCCATGCTACCGTATCATCCCATATGAAAAGGTAAAGCAAAATCTGGAAAGAGGAGAAGATGGCGGTGCGACATAGCCTGCGCGGCCGTTCCAAATTGATATCGATATGTGTTAACTAGGGGGTCGTGCACAACCCGGATTTGGTGGAGACAGCTGTGAGAAGCGCAGAAGAACATTTAGAGTAACTTCTGAAATGCCTGCTTCGCTGCCACTGCTACTGTGCAATCGAGAATCTCCGGAGGGGAAGGCCCCAAATCCTCGGCTTTGCCTATTGCTTTTTGCCGGGGCCGGGGTTGAAGCGCTCGGCAGAGATGGTGCTTGGTGCTGAAGAGGTGGGTCGGAGGCTCGGAGTTTTTTGGACGGACTCGGAGTCGGACTGCGGTCGGATGCTTCCAGTATGCTGCACCGGCAAGTTGGCGGCGCTGGAGGTTCACCATCTGCGTGAGATGATGGGGATTTCGAGAGACTTTGAGACTTTTACCGTGCCACGATCTGTTCTTATCAAATTACGGTATTGCCTTGCACTGTTGTAACTATATGTTATAATTATGTGGTTTTTGTTAGTTCTTAAGTCGGTTTGTCATGTATTTTCGTGATATCATTCTGGAAAAATATTTTATCATTTCTTAATGCGTGCATTACTAAATGACAGTAAAAGGGGACTGCGTGTCCTCATAATCATAAACCACATGATAATCATCCTAAAATCTGCAATATAGAACGTGCAGCATTCTACTGTCCCTCACAGGAGAGCACAGTAGTGCAGCTGTTTCTCAGTGCCAGAGGCTCAGATTTAATCCTTACTTCCAGTATTGTCTATATGGTGCTCCAGTTTCCCCCTACATATCTCAAGGATACACAGGTTGTTGGGTTAACTGGCCACTGTAAATTTTCCTCATGGTGGAATTTCAGGGTTGATGGGAATGCGAGAGAATAAAATGGGATTAATGTTGGTGGTGGCATCCGTTAGTCTCGAGAGACCATGGATCTGTGCCTGGAAAGTCTTGCTTCAGTCTGTGTTAGAGCAGCGTCTGTTGTGGCTGTAGAGGCCCACACGGGAGTGACAGTCTCGGCTGCAGCGACCGCACTTGAAGGCGCTGTCCTCCAGTGTTGTCTTGGTGCTGTTTTTTCTGACGAGTGCGCTTTTCTTCAGCAGCAAGCCTCAGCTTCTCTTCTCCTCTTTTTAGACCTCTGTGTATTTCCAGCCTCCAGTGAGAGCGATCGCTTGCAATGTCCTCCCACCTCTCGACATTCATGTTCAGTGACTTCATGTCTCTCTTGCAAACGTCTTTGAAACGAAGATGGGGCCGCCCTTGTGCTCTCTTGCCGGAGGCCTGTTCCCCATACAGCAGGTCTTTCGGGATCCTCCCGTCTGACATGCGGCATACGTGGCCCAGCCAGGAGAGACGGCATTTTTGGAGCAGGGTGAAGAGGCTGGGTATCTGGGCGCGGTCCAGGACCTCATTGTTGGTGACTCGGTCAATCCACGTGATGTCCAGGATGCTGCGTCGCCTCACCGCGACAGCACAACACAGGGATTAATGTAGAGTTAATATAAATGGATGGTTGATGGTTGACATAGACATGATGGATCAAAGAGTCTGTTTCTATACTATATGTCTCTAAAAGACACAAAATATAACAAAAGCCAGCATTAATTCCAAAAGGCTGATTTATGTTTAACTGTTCTGACAATATTCTTGGAAAGGAGTCAGAAAGTACACAAAGGTACTATATCACCTACAAGATCTACTTTCCTGACATCTTTCCAAGACTATATCAGCCATTCGGACTTTCAAAAGGCTATTTGTAATAGAAACACGAAACTGGCTCACAACATGCAGAGTTGTGGGGCAGGTAACAGAGTGGATGGCAAATTAGCTTAAAAAGACCAAAGAATGCTCTTCAGATTGGAAGATGGCTGAAGACAGTACTAACTATGGACTATGTTAATACAAGGTATGTTGATGATTAAGGTTTAGGTATAAATAGCAACCATAAATTTGCTGATAATTAGAATTGATTATGGTGCCTCAGTTGGGACAACATTGGCAAGAGAAAATCTGTAGATGCTGGAAATCCGAGCATCACACACAAAATGCTAGAGGAACTCAGCAGGCCTGGCAGCATTTAAGAAAAAAAGTACAATTGACGTTTCGGGCCGAAGCCCTTCAGCAGGACTGAAGAGAAAAAGTTGAGGAGTAGATTTTAAAGGTAGGGGGAGGGGAGACAGAAACACAAGGTGACAGGTGAAACCTGAAGGGGGAGGGATGAAATAAAGAGCTGGGAAGTAAATTGGTGAAAGAGACAGAAGGTCATGGAAGAAAGAAAAGGGGGAGAAGCACCAGAGGGAAGTGGTGGGTGGGCAAGGAGATAAGGTGAGAGAGGGAAAAGAGGATGGGAAATGGTGAAGGAGAGAGGGGGCTCGGGTCACACCCCCAATCACAGTGCAGTACAGGTGATGCAGACACGTGTAGACTGCAAGCAAACGAGCTGACAATAAAGCTGGGCTTCATTACGAGTTTATGGCAAGACAATCAACAATATTCGGAGATGAAGTATACTGAGTACATTAGTAACAGTCAACATATTAAAGTAAACTGAAAGATATTGTTATTAATTTATTTTTATTGAAAGAGACAATGTGGAGTAGACCCTTCTGGACTTCAGAGCCGCACCGCCCCAGCAACCCTTGGTTCAACCCCAGCCTAATCACGGCACAGTGCCCTCCTGTACGCCTGGAACATCGTCTCCACATCCCACTGCCCACGGGAGGACTGCAGTGAGTGACCCACCTCTTTGCACACTGTGGGTTCACGGAGAAGGTGTGGAGGAGGATGGAAGGGCTAGTGTCACACTTCATCCCCAGCAGCAGCGTAACAGAGGACTCTCTGATCTACAGGCTATTCCCAGGGGTGCACACGGAGACAAACTTCCAAATATGCCACGACTGCATTTTATACACATAATGACAGCTGAACTTCAGATGGGACCTCAAGACTTTGTAAAATGTCACTTCAAGATTGCAAACACTATTAGCATTTTCTAAGTTCAAAGTAAATATATTATCAAAGTACAATAATGTATAGGTTGTAGAATCAGTTCAGTGTTGAGGTGGGTCAAGTTATCCATGCTGTTTCAGGAACCTGAATAGTTGAAGAGTAATCACTGTTTCTGAACCTGCTGGTGTGGGACCCAGGCTCCTGTACCCCCTTCTCATTAGCAGCAGTGAGAAGAGAACAAGGCCTGGATGATGGTGGTGGTGGGGGGGGGGGTCATTGATGATGAATGCTGTTTTCCTGTGGCAGCGCTCCGCGTAGATGTGCTCCATGGTGGGGAGATCTTTGCCTGTGATGGACTGGGCTGTGCCCACTACTTTTTGAAGGCTTTTCCATTCATGGACTTTGGTGTTTCCATCCCAAAACCTGATGTAACTAGTCAAGATATTCTCCACTTTGCATCTATAGAAGTTTGTCAAAATTTTATATGACATGCCGTCTATGCAAAAACTTTAAAGAAAGTAGAGGTGCTGCCATGCCTTCTTTGTAATGGCATTTACAACACCTCAGACAGATCCCCTGAAATGCAAATGCCAAGGAATGTACAGTTACGGACACTCTCCAACTCAGATCCCAATGAGGACAGGATCACGGACCTCCAGTTTCCTCCTCCAGAAGTCAATAATCAGCTGTTTGGTTTTACTGATGCAATGCTCTGGTTAAGATCTTTACTGCTAATGCTGTAGGGTATTTCATTTAGTAGCTTTCTGTAGAAGCAGTGTGTCACTGCTAGTGTTTGGGTTTCGGTTAAAGATAAGGGGCTACGATGTTCAATTTAGGAATGTTGTGTCAGCCATTCAGGATGGTGGAATTGGGAGAAGGTTCTAGAGAAAGCTGGTTGGAGAGAGATTTGTGATGGACACTGGTGGAGTTTGTGGTCTTTTTGGGGGGAGATGGAGAGAGGAGAAGATCAGGAGAGATGGCATGGGATTCAATCCAACGGAAAGATAAGATTGCAATGGGGGCTTAGCAGATTGAAGGAGTCCAAGATGGGAAGTTCTACCAGTGACTGGTGACGAGAATTTGGCGCCGTGAGAAACGGTCAGCTTTTGGTAGATATGAGCTCCAATGCTGTGCTTTAGACTAGTTTATTTGTAATGGGCCCTTTTATTTTTTTTCTTTTCCTCTTAATAACTGGTTGATTAAGCTGAAATTAGCAAATACCCTTTCTTTATAATTGTATGTGGTGTACGATCTGTTATTTCTTGGCGACATAAATGTACATGGGGAGTACTTACACAGCATTCGCTCAGATCGGGGTTCCGTTAACCAAAACCTCCCAACTTTCCTGTTTGGTTGGTCCCAAATCATACCGACCATGTTGTTTATTGTTTAAGAAAAGTGGCTTTCTCACCGCTGAGTCCAGTGGCTGTTAGCAGAGCTAAGTTTCTATACAAGCCCGGTGAGGGGGCTTCACTAATTCAATCTTATTTACATCTTTTCCGCAAGTAGGTCAAATTAGGCCTCAACAACGTTTTATACAATTTCAACATAACATATCAACTCTTGTATTCGATACAAGAAAAAATCTGAAGATGCTGGATATCTGAGCAACACACACAAAATGCTGGAGGAACTCAGCAGGCCAGGCAGCATCTAGGAAAAGATGACAGTCGGCATTTCAGGCTGGAGGGTTTCTTATTCAAGTCAGACAAGCACATTGCTGTGTCATGAGCTATAGCTAACAGAATGTTATACAGAAACTGCGTGGAGCTGCAACTTGCAGTACCCCTTCAGTCTGTTCACTCAGATCAACCAGATTCTATAATGTGGCTCCCAAAACAATCTGTCCATTATCCACTGGACAACAGCTGGTATAATTCCAGCTCCTAAAGTTGTATTGGTTAACCAGAAGTCTATTTATAGCACATTTAGTTCAAATGAAACTCTCTATCCTGAGCAACACACACAAAATGCTGAAGTAACTTAGCAAGTCAGGCGCATGTATGGAGAGAAATAAACAGGCAAATTTTCAGACTGGAACTCTTCATCAGAATAGGAAAAGGGGGGAAAAGCCAGAGTGAAAAGGTAGAGGAGGGGTAGGAGTGCAAGCTGGCAGGTGCTAGTTGAAGCCAGGTGAGGGGAAAGGTGCTTGCATGAGGGAAGTGGGGAGATTGAAGTGAGAAGCTGGGGAGTGGTAGGTGGAAAAGATTAAGGGCTGAAGAAGAAAGAATCTGACAGGAGATGAGAGTGGACCATGGAAGAAAGGGAACAAGAGAGGGCTCAGAGGGAATTAATGGACAGATGAGGAGAAAAGAAGGGGTAAGAGGGGAGCCTGAATGGAGAAAAGTTCAAAAGGTTAAGGGGAGGGTGAAGAAGTTACCAGAAGTTGGAGAAATTAATGTTCATGCTGTCAGGTTGGAGGAAGTTACCCAGGTGGAATATGAAATGTTGCTGCTTCAGAAGACAAGGCCATTGTCTGACATTTTGGAATGCAAATGGGAAGTAGAATTGAAATGGATGGCCACTCAGAAAACCTGCCTTTTGTGGCAGACCCAAGGACTCTGCCCTTGCACTAAATTTTGTTGCCTGATTACAAGGGCACTTCATCAGGTAAGTTGGGAAGAGGGAGTGGTTAGATTCAAGGCTACCTTCCTTATCTGGAGCACTGAATAGCACAATGGGGTAGTGGAGGTATAATTTGTCCATCTGTGCTGATCACCCCATCATTGACTAAGCTGTTCCACCGTGAACACGATCTGTTATGAGTCAACATGATGCTTTCAGATCAGGTCATGCACAGCACGTACCTCCGCTGCATCGCTCAGGTGTGTTTCTGGGGTACAGGGGCTAGTGACTCTTGTGTCTGTTTTGTGTTCTATCGCTGAGCAGCAGTGAACCATCCGATTGGCCTGTCAGAGTTCTCTTTGGGAACTTGTTGACTTGATCGGCATTTCTGATCTGGCTATTGTTCACGACTGCACTTAATTTTTAAAAAAGCCTTCATAAGGAAGAGTGAATAGCATTATCCTATATAATGGTCTTGGTTACTATCACACAAAAGGCATGTTGAATGAAATTGCTACCTGTACCTTCAGGCTTCCAGACTTGGTAGAGCCATTTGGCTAATAACTGGGATTCAAAGTTTCAGCAAAAGCCTGACATTGACATAGGGAAGTCTTCATTTTCTACTTCTCCTTAGGCAGCAAGATCCAGGATGACTTTTGTTCGGATTTGGTTGATTCTGGGACAACTCATGTGGTCGATGTGGGATTTGGAGTCTGTGCTACAGATTACAAATGGGGCAGACAATTGAAGAATAGTTTTGAGTTTAATAATTTACTCTTGCCTCTTTGTGTACTCCCATGGAACCAGCAGGAGTGCAATAATTCAAAAACAAATCACAATGCTCAAGGAGTCTTGATTCTCAATAATAATCCACACATTCCCTTTTACTTGGAACAGTCACAGGGCCATGGATTCCCAAGAGTCGTTGGGAATGTTACATCAACTGGACCCATGCCGTAATGTTGTTACAAAAGATAGAATTGTAACAGAATACAAGTTCCAATATTACATGAAAACACTTCATCAAAGATTACAATGGAGATGTATTTTGAAGAAAGACAGTTAAATTAAAAATTTGTTCTGCAAGATGTAAAACGGGAAAATCAATCCAAGAATCTCTAGATCACTGCACATTCCCCATTTGGTTCAACTGTAGACCATCAGTAAGCCTGCTAATAAAATCCTTTATGGCAGATGTTAACTATTGGTTTCAAACTTATCTGATTAAGATCTTCTTGTGTTTGTGGCAGATCATATCATCACAATAATTTGTACTACAAATGTGTGTCAGCCAAATCACATCACATTCAATTACATTCATTTCAACCAGCGAAATTGCAAACCCATCATGGTTAGCACATACAAAGTAAAGATACACATATGAAATACTGGCATCAATTGCCCTTTCTAGCATCCTTTTGTGCTGTTATTTTTAAAATTTTCCAATAGGTTAAACATATGTTAATGGAATGACCAGTTGTTACCTATAAGTTGGTCTCTCAACACAACACAGCTACGTACAAGGATTCTCACAATTTCATTTTACCCTCAAGCATATCTTGACTGACCATTCTTTTACCAGAAGCTGGCTGCATGGCAAAATATACACGGCTAGTTTTCAGCAGCTCTTTAATTCAATTCATCAGCCTGTTAGGTGTATAAGATATGGCGATGACATGAAAAGTTCGGAAGCATTCTGGTACTTTTTTTACATAAAAGCATCAATATGAAAAAAAATGAAGTACTATTACTGCCTTCACCGGTTTTCAAATCTTGCTTTTGAAGAAGGGTGTCAGCCCAGAACATTGACTGTTTATTCATTTCAAGCTGCCTGACGTGCTGAGTTCCTCCAGCATTTTGTGTGTGTTGCTCTGCATTTCCAGCATCTGCAGAATTTCTCATGTTGATAATCATCTTAGTTCATTTTGGTCCATTGGATTAATCTCTCAAAAAATTGCAAGATTAAATTTTGATTTCTAAAAGCTCATGAGCTCTTTTTAATGACTATAAAACAACATAAAAATACATGAAGAGTCTCCGTTTGAATATATGAATAAATAATGAAGAAACTCTTAAATGCCCTCATGCAGATGAATGTGCCTGATTCATCAACAGTTCAAGCAGTATCTTGTGCAAGGTTCTGATTAAACACTTTTGCCTAAATCAAGCAACTGCAATTTTTTATCTTGGTTTTACAGTTTTTCCTCATCATAAATACTTATATACCAATATACTATTAAAGTAGGTTGTTTTTTAAGCCTGTTTCCTTCATTCAGCAGACAAATCTTTCATTATTAAAAGATAAGGATGGTTTATTATCTATACTGTATAAGATATTATTTGATGGCCATGGAGGTTCCTTATTGTCCTGCTTAAAACGAGATGAACCACAATACTTGGTATTCATCTCATTATATTTGTGTGATCTTGCTGTCCACATATTGGCTGATAATTTTACTTACATTATATTATAATGCAATCAGCAAATTATTTGCATTAGGATGGCCAGACATGAAAAGTTATTTTACAAGTGGACACTCACCCTTCTAGCTCTTAGCTACACAAACCGAGGATTCAAGCAGACAGCTTACTTCAAACACATTTAAGCCTTAACATCATCTATGAACTATACAGAATTTCACTGCTTTGGTTCTTCAATTGTTATCTCCTGTTATCCATACTGTGGAGCGGATGCAGTAACATGCAGATTTGCAATGACAAGATAACAGACATCCCACCCTGCAAAAACTCATTTCAGGGAGGTAGCACCATCAATTTGCGGGGGACTTCCCGGAGAGGTGGGATGTCTGCTATAGAGTAGCTCCTTAGCAGCCAGCCAGCTAGTTTAAATAACGTTAGCTATGCTAATGAACGAATGACACCTGTTAAACTCACCTCAACATGTCTTTTACAGTCTTAACCCACCATGGGCAATAGAAAAGTCACTGTTGCAAACAGTGCAGCGAGGAACACTGTCATTATTTTTGACCCTTTTAGGCAGGGGTACACTTTACTGTAGTCTGGGGTGACATACGTTTTATATTTTCTTTTTTTTTGGAACACTCTGCCATGGCACACTTATTCTCTCTCTTTCTCTCTCTCTCGCGCTCTCTCTCTCTCGTGGTCGCTTGCTCTCTCACGCTCTCTCTCTCTCTCTCTCTCTAGCTCTCACGCTCTCTCTCTCTAGCTCTCGTGCTCATTCTCTCTCACGCGGTCTCTCATGGTCGCTCTCGCGCGCTCTCTCATGCTCTCTCTCTCGCTCTCGTGGGCTCTCGCTCTCTTGCTCTCAAAAAAATTGGTTTCCGGGACATTGTATATAATTTGCAGGCATCAGGGAGCCACTATTAATATGCGGGAGACTCCCGGAACTTCTGGGAGAGGTGGGATGTCTGAGATAATGAATTTATGTACTTGTATAAAAATCTGTATATTTTATGTATATTGACACACACACAATTAATGACAAATAATTGAATGGATTCAAAAGCATTTCAGAATAAAATTAAATACTCAAGTGACAATAAACCACAGCTCAATAAACTAACAAAATAAACATGCTTAGAAAAGCTGTCTGCAATCTCATAGGATCTGCCATCACAGGATAAGCACGCATAGTGATAAAGAGGATGAAACTCCTTGAGATGAACAAAGTATTTTTGTTAGTGATTTCTTCACTCTTTCCTTCTAACATTATAGATCAATAAGCTTATACTCAATCTTAGCCACTTAGTCACCTTGGATCTCCTCTGCACATCTGATGCTTTATCCAATTTACACATTGCCGTGTGATCATCTGCTGTGACAAATTCTTGACCAGGCCAGTTTCATAAAGTCACTAAATAAGTATTATCATAAAATCACCTGCGGCAGCAGAGGAAATAAAGCAGTGGACCACTGTTAAGCTAAGTTCAAGAGTGTTTACCATGCTATCTCACGCCCACATTTTAGTAAGTTTGATCACCTGGCTGTACTTCTACTCCATGAGTACATGCAGAGACTGAAGATTGCAGCAATAGTGGTGAGGACCAAGTAGGTATGGACCAGGAGAGCTTACATGAACTGTTTTGAATTGGTGGGGTGGACTGGACTGTGTTCCAGGAGTCTGGATGAATATGCCACAGTTGTCACCAACTTCATTAAGATCTGTGTGGATGAGTGTGTGCCTACGAAAACTTACTGTACATTCCCAAATCAAAAGCTATGGATGCACCAAGAGGTTCGTAGTCTGCTGAGGGCTAGATTTGTGGCATTTAAGTCTGGTGATCCAGGTCTGCATAAGAAGACCAGGCAGGACTTGTGGAGGGCCATCTTTTTGCATATTCTTTGTAATTATAATGTTTTCATACAATCAGATTCTAGATGGCTAGCGACTTTATCCTCAAATCTGCATCAAGTGAATGCTAAGCTGTGCAGAAATGGTAGCCTTTGCTCTTCAAAAATTGCCAAACCATGGATAAAAATTGGAGCATCTTTTTCTCGCTGCATTCTCAATTAAAGGCTTACAACTTTAAGTAGAAATATTTTTGAATATTGAAATTTAAGCTATGCTACAATACAGCAGCCCCACCTAGAGACATTTAGAAATCATAACAAGTCAAATTAATTTGTGGGTACTATTTGAATAATTGTATCAAGCCAATTTTTAAAAATCATTCTGTTAAAATATTATGTCCAATTTAAACAAACACAAATTGAATTCTAAAGCACTTGATTTCTTTTCCACTAAGGTATTTCTTCCTAAATTTTCATAACATTTGTGCAATTTTTGGTCATTAAACATAACTGACTGTACTGAAAATGTCAAATAGCAATCATTACAGGAAAGTAGGCCGATTGAAAGCAGCTCATGTTCACAATCATCTCAATTGGAAAGTTATTGATATAGTTGTTCAGCAAAGGTTAGTCAGCAGGGGAGGAAAAGGAAAAGAATCATTTCATTCCCACTACTCTCAGACTTGTATAGTATAATCCCACCAACATAAGGAACATCAAGATCCTACAAAGGATTGTGAGGACTGCTGACGAGGATTACCAAGGCCTCTCTTCCACCCATTGGACGTATTTATCATGTGTGCTGCATACGCAGGGCCCTCAGTTGTCAAGGATCCCTGTCATCTGTCCCACAATCTCTTTGATCCCCAGACCATCTAGGCAGCAGGTACTGTAGCATTAGGACAAGGACTGTTAGGATGGTAAACAGCTCCTTCCCCAAAGCTATGGGACTACTGAACTCACTTCCACTACCCAGGTCTCATTACTTTTGAAGTACCAGTAGTGTTTTTTTTTACTTTTTTATGTCAATTTTCTGGAGTATATTTTATTATTTGTCAATTTATATGTGGTAATATTGCTTCATGTGTTGTGTGTGAGTTATATTTACTGTGTGGGGTATCCTGGTCTGGCAGAACATTGTTTCATTTGGCAGTATACATATATATGGTTGAATGACAATAAACGTGAATTTAAACTTAAATGTGAACTTAAGGGACAAAAGGTCTCACAGTTAGATCAGGTCAATACACTTCATAATCCCTAACCAGTACTGCTTTAAATAAATCAGATAAATCAGATGTGGCATCCAAAAACAGGTCTTTATCACTATGTAATGCTTTTGATAGGATGTTCCATTCTTAAAAAATCTTCGACATCTGATCCTAACCCTAATCCTCACCCTAAACTGCACAAAAATGGGAAAGCAAAGGAAATCCAGATTTGACAGGCAGTAAGGGCTCAAGCCAAGGGTTTGCTTTGCTCATCATTCAAGCTTAACATTCCAAAACATTAGGAGATACAGAATCACACCACATAGCCCATCTAGTTACTCCCCCATTGAAAGGATCACAGCTAATCCTTTATTTCAAGCAATACGTCAGAAATGGAAAAAGTGAGTTTCAAAAGTTGCATTTCAAGTAATTAGTTTATATATTTCACAAACTATGGAAAGCAGACTTCAGTATTTAAAATGAGAGTGTGGAACAGAATGCAAAACTGGGGAACTTGGAGTAGGAGGTGTATTGCATTTTATGCATGGTCGATCTTGTAAACTTTGTCCTGCGCTTATAATTATATTTTGTTAGAAACATATGAGGAACTAAATAAGTGTAATGAAGACAAATTATCTTTTAAAAATTATTAAAAGGAACTGAATAAAGTGACAGAAGACAGTTCAGATGAGGGTGATTTAGAAATTTAAAATTTTGTGCATGTTGATCAGCATAGTGCACAATTATAAAGAGTCCATCCATCCACAGTGGGAAATCGGGTCTAAGCAGGGAAAGGCGATACTGCACCCAATCTAAAATGCTGTACGAATGTACAAAGCACTCAATACATGACGAATAAACTCTTCTCAGGCTTCAAGCCGGCTACAGATATCGATTATAACTGATATTTCGATGACAAATTCTGCCATCTACTTCAGGGATGATGCCTTCCCCAAAGTATACCTTTGCCAGAAAACAGCCTGTCTACACTTGCCAGGTCATTTCTAATACCATCAAAATTGGGTTTTCTCCAAGTGAGAACCTCAACCCACAGACCAAACCTATCTTTTTGCATATTTACTTTGAAACTAAATGGCATTGTTATCACTAGATGCAAAGTGTCCCCCTACACAAAACATGTGTCATCTGCCTTGTCTCATTCACTAACAGCAGATGGAGTATTGCATACTCTCCTGATGCTTCTTCATGGATTGTCACCTTGTCGCGGTGGAGAAGCTTGTGTGGTCCTGTGATCCCGAGAGCAATGCCGTCTGGAGCTATGCTCCTGGTAGGGTCACCCATGGCGGTAAGGTCGAGGGCGAGGTCCCTGACAAAGAACAATCCAACCAAGACCTCAACGGTGGAACAGGCCGATGAAGTTACTTCGAACTCAATGGCTGTGAAGGCCGATGAAGGCTGCAACAAATCCATCAGCTCCAGTCATCGTGGTTTCCATGCCATTGGAATCAGTTGGTTGATTTGTGAAGTGTCGTGTGCTTCTTGGAGTGCAACATCAAGTACACATTAAACAAATACACGCACAGGTGTCTTCGCTCTGTGGGCCACTTCTTCAGAACGAAGACCATCATCCTCGACCTGGAGGGATAACCACGACGACGACGCTCTTGTTGGGACTTCTACGCACTGATTAAGGAAACTTTCCTGAACACGTTTGACAAACTCTATCTCCTCTAGACCGCTTACAGTAGTGGTGCATGTGAGATCGATTTCAACCTTCAAGAGAAGTTTAGATAGGTACATGGATGGCAGGGGTGTGGAGTGGGGTTCAGGTGCAGGTCATTGGGACTAGGGAGCTTACATGGTTCGGCATGGAGTAGATGGACTGAATGGCCTGTTTCTGTGCAGTACTTTTCTATGTTTCCATGAAAAACTATACAGATGGTGAAAATGTGAAACTAACAGAAAATGTTCTAAGCACACGGCAAGTAAGTCAGCATCTGTGGGAAAAGGCAGAATAATCTTTCTGACTAAAGGACCTGGACCTGAGACATCAACTGTGGTTCTCCTTTTCTTGAGACTGCTGAACTGCTTATTGTTTCCAGTGCTTTATGTTTTTGTTTTATTTTACATTTGAAACCTACTCCTTTTTCTAGCCAAACTTCTGTTATGCCACTATTTTGCAATCTCACCTCACTGATTACAGCTGAATTACAGTTAAGATGGCGCTAAATGGCCACTCCTTTGCTTGCATCTTCGAAAACAGCTCTATTTCCATCTTTATTTTTCCCTTTCCGGGTTCATTTGAAGACCCTGACCTGGAGTTACTCACTGACTTCGGTTCTTTGCGGGAATGGGACCCGTTCTCGGGGTTTCAGGACTGCCTGTTGTTCGGCACGACAAGGGTTTGGCCTGACAGTCCGGCTTGAATTCAGAAGCCGAAGATCTCGTGGCTCTGGAGACGAGCGGATTGAGGTTTGGTGTCATGGCAGGAGACCCATGTGTCGTCAGGGGAGTTGGGATATCTGCTGTGGGCCTGAAGACCCAGGATCTTCAGGCACAGAGCTTGAAAAAAGCTACGTAACAGACTTTTAACATCAAAAACCAGTGAGTTGTTTGTTATATCTCCCTGCTCGCTAGGGGAAAAAAACGGAGACACCTTTTTCTCCCTTATTAAGGATAGAGAGAATCTGCGGTATGTTGAATGCCGGGTGTAATGCGAAGTCTTTGGGGTAACTGCAAGTCTGTGTCTTTGCTTTTGCTTTGCTCACACTTGAGTGCTTGGATGCTTAACTTTTTTTGCTGGTGGGGGGAGGAGGGATTGCTGCTCGCTGCTGCTTACGCGTGGGAGGGAGGGGAGCTAGGGGTGCTTTTGAGTTCTTTTGTTTATCTGTCGTTCATTCTTTGGGGCACTTCTCTGCTTTTATGGATGGTTGTGAAGAAAAAGCATTTTAGGATGTATATTGTATACATTTCTCTGACATTAAATTGAACCTTTGAACCTTGAAATCACCAATTTTTGTTAATAGCCCTCAGGTTTAAAGTGCCTGCATGTAAACACTTCTTATAGCTTCTCGAAGTTTCTCAGTCTGATCCGGTCTAAAAATTCCCTTTTTACCTTTCACTGACAATAATGTTTGCATCCTTATTCTCCTCGGCAAATGCTAACTTTCTGCACCCAACAACTTGCTAAATTAATAAAAGAAAGAGCTTACCCCTACAACAACCTCCCTGGAAGGACACTGGACCCCAAATTGCTGAGGTACAATCCAACCATCTTAGCCCAGACTGGTTCCAATGCCCTATGAATCAAAAGCAATTCTCTCCGTGCCATTTCTTTAGCCCCATATTTAGCTATGTAATTCTCTTATTTCTATACTCATTGGCGGGGTGTATGGGGTGTCAGGGAGGGGTAGCACCTCTGGTGGGGGAACATGTCGTGACCTTTTCAAGGCGGTTAGTCCACCTTTAGTCCCCACCTGGCACTCAGCTCTCACCTGTGGCTCCCCGTAGCTGTTTGCATGCGACAGCGGCCACCCCCCGAGCAACGGCTTCGACAAGCCGGCTAAACCAGGTGAGGGTAGCCGACGGGTCTCAAACCCTCAGTGTGATAGGAAGTTGTCTATCCCAGCATATGAAGACAGTCTCTGGCGGACTGAGCGGACGAGACCAATGGAAGGTCCAACGGTCAAGAAGGCGGTCTCTGCAAGCGTCATGGAATGTGTAGAGCACGACATGACACAGAAGACATCCTGGTCATCCACCGCGCCTAGTCCCATCTCCAGCCGTCTCGACTCTGTCTTGCCACTGGATCCAGATGGGAATTGGGAAGGGAGAGTGAGGCTGACGCTGCGCAACTCTCCCTCACTTAAATCCAAATCACGCGCTAGTCTCGACATCATCATAATGGTGTCAAGGGCCTCATCGACATTGATGATGGACAAACACATACTCGTTGGCATGTGCAATAGGGAGTAATCCAGAAACAACTACTTTTGAAAATTGTACAATATGGACCATGACTTTTGGCTGTTTGCCTTCCTCCTTTTGAATCTTCTCCCATGGTTCTGACACCAAGAAGTCTGCAGCCACAGAAACACCAGAATGCTCACCTAATGCCCATTATCCTTTGCTCCCATGACCTTTCTCCTTCCTGAACAGTCTAGTCATTCACTGTTCTACATACAGCTAACAAGTCTGTTAACTGTGGATTCTTGTGGCCATCTCACAGCTTGGTTTCCATTCTGGCTTTGTATATTCAGTAAACTTGGACATCTTACAAGCAAGTTGACCAGTTATCTATTACATTGTATGCCATTACTTCACCAAGTCCCTCACCATCAATACATTGGGGATTACAACAGACCAGAAACTCAACTGAATGACCACTTAAACACTTTAACAGAGCATGTCGGAATTGTGTATCCTGCCATAAATGATTCACCTCCTGATACCTTGAAGTTTTTGTACCAACCATATGGCACAGTTAGGAATGCAAGGGTTTCCTATCAAATAATATCTGGTCTATAAAATAGAACATAACAGCACAGTACAGGCCCTTCAGCCCACATTGTTATGCTGACCTTTTAACTTACTCTAAGATCAATCTAATCCTTCTCTCCTACATACGTAGTCTCCCATTTTTCTATTATTTCATATGCCTTTCTAAGAGTTTCTTAAATGTCCCTATTGTACCTGTCTCTACCACCACCCCTGACAAGGTATTCCATGCACTGACCACTTGCTGTGTAAAATAATTATCTCTGACATCCCCCTTATACATTCCTCCAATCACCTTAAAATTATTTTTATGTTTTTTTATTTATTTTGATATATAGTGCAGAATAACCCCTTCTGGTCCTTCGAACCGCACTGCCCAGCCACCCCTGATTGACCCCTAGCCTAATCACAGAATGATTTACAATGGCCAATTAACCTATTAACCTGTACATCTTTGGACTGTGGGAGGAAACCGAAGCACTGGGAGAAAACCCACACATTCCTCAGGATGGAGGTACAGACTCCTTACAGAGGACATCGGAATTGAACTCTGAACTCTGACGTCCTGACCTGTAATAGCATTGCACTAACTGCTGGGTACCATGGCACTGCCATGGGCACCGTCCCCCCAGTATCAGCCATTTCTGCCCTGTGAAACAGTCTCTGTGTATCCACTATCAAGTCACCTCTCATACTCCTTTCGTCCATAATTACCCATTTTGCCTCTCACTTCTTTCTTACCTGGCAGTATCACATTTGCTATGCCCAATCTGCTTAGACTACTCCAGAGTTAAGAATTCTTGATTTAGAATCACTAAAGCGTTTATGTTCAATCTTTCAAAAAGGATTTAAAACTTCTCCCTGGATCTGAAAGGCTCCATTAAGAATTCTGATTGTAGGCTATCATTTACAGTGAAGTGAAAGATATTTTCTCATGGAAATACTTACTCTCCATCCATCACAAATTGTGGGTTCGTCCATTTATCAATCCATATCATTGCTTTCCTAGAAAATTGGTTTAAGCACAAATATAACATACTCTATGACTTTTGACTGTACATTATTTGTGACTGTACACCATTCTCACAAACGCATACAGCAGTTTGTCCTGCTTTAATACTGCTTTAAAACTACCTTCTTGACAGTATTCTGGAAACACCATCACTCACAAGGTAAACAGAAGCCCAGCACTGCATCCTCAGGTAAACTAAGAATGGACAATAAATTAGGTCTTACCATATTTCAAGAAAAGTAGCAAGTCACAATTCCTACATTTTTTAATTAATTCAAAACTTCAAAAAACAATTTTCACATACTCCCAAATTTCAAACTTCAGAACTATCACCAGTCTGAGGTCAATAGACCAATTCACAGCTATTTCTTATAAAGAGAATCGCACACAGATAAAACACATCTTGGCCTATAAAATTGCTCTCACTCTAAAGAGATTCCTCCATTCACTAGAGTTGAGAGCATCTCACTCCTCACCATGCCATCATTACCCATGCCAGTTACAACACAGAGTTGTAACTGAAATCCAGTACATGTATTGTGTGAAGGAATTTAGTGAAGAATGCAAGCATCACAGGTTTTCACCAATGTGAAATCGCAGTTAACACCAGGCTCACAGTGAATGTGTCAAAGATATTACATAGCTCTGTACGAAGTGAATCCAAGACAACATTATCATACGGGTTAGGATATATATTAGGCATCCTGCACAGATGATACCTGACTGATTGCTCATCATCCGAACAGCTTTGGACTTGGCCAGTTCAAGTGCTGTCACCCAGCATTGTCTCTCCACCTCAGAGCTCGACTTCAGATAGTACGTGTGTCCACTATCTGAGAGCACAATGATGCATGCATCCTCTGCGTCGATGTGGGCAGTTGCTAGGTTAATGGTGCCTCTGCATGTGTGTGCCATCTCAGCCTGTGTCCTGGAAAAATAACAAAATAATAAGAGGCTTGGTGAATGATCATAGCATTAATATTCGAGAGCATTACATAGGAGCAGTGATTTCAATAACCTCCATTCAATACATTCGACTAAAAATATAATCAGCAGACTACCTTCCGCAAGTTTGTTTCCCTTGCAAGAGATCTATTACTATTTTGTTTCTTCACTGCTCCCTGAAGCCAAATTATTCAACCACATAACAGAATAATATTCGTGTCAGATGCAGAACTATCCATCCTCATCCAGTGTAGAATTCTCCAAGATGAAACACTGAACAAGAACCGTTATTTATCTAGGAGTGCTAAAGGAAGTTATATCACCCCTACATCATGTTCTCAGTACAGACGGGCTGCTGAATCTTCTAGTTTACTTGTTTAATTACTGAATACAACATCTAAAATTGACAAAAGGTTTAGCAAAGAAATTATTGTATTAATTTCATGATTAATTTTACTTGCATTCTTTAGTGTGGCTAGCTTCTTCCATCCACTGGCCCATCTCTTCCCACTCAGCATCTTTTCTATAAACAGTCTGATCATATCTTCCACAGGCAATGCATACAGTATTAAAATAATTACAGACCTTTATTATTCATAACTGCACTATTAGTATAGCATAGGTCCAATCAAAATAAATTCATTATTAGATGACGTACAGAATTCCTCCCAAGTCTCCTTGCACCCAACAAAGAATAGAGCATGATCTTGGCATGTGTTCAATATAACATACTGCATTATTGATGCAGTTTTCTTGGCTGAGATATTAAATTGTGATGAAATAGAAATGTGGGCAACAATTTTCCCTTGAACCAAACCAGATTATTTGTCATTCTGGACTCTAATGCGGTGAAGCACTGCGAGACATCATGGAGCAATACACTAGAAAAAAATTGCCTTTAGCCATCAGCCCAGTAGTTACAAACAACCACTTCACTCCCCACAGAATTAAAAACTACGATCAAACTCATAACTTGCATTGAATTCAACACAAGTTACTATCACCTCTAAATTGTATTGTATTTCTGTGTTTGTACTATGTCCCTGTGATGCTGCTACAAGTAAGCTTTCCATTACACCTGTGCATACATGTACTTATGTATATGAGAATAAACTTGAATTTAACTTGGAAAAATCCCACTGCATGACTTCAAAGTGTCTGGCAAAAGTGTTATGCTTATTCAAGATGAGTGAATTTGGCTTTGTCAGATGTGGTACTCTATAGGAGAAATTTTAATTTAAATAATACAAGTTGGACAATTGACGTCAAGGAGTGCATGAAAAGATTTTAAAGGCAGAACTTCACGGCTGTTTCTCTGAGGAGCGATCAGTCAGCAGGAGGCAGTGCGTAAAAAGAGCTACCTTTCAGTCAGGTTTGCGTTCAAGATTTAATAAGCAGAGCTTCACTGCAGTCTTATCTGAGTTGGACAATCGAGTCACGGAGTGCGTAATAAGAGCTACCTTTCAATCAGGAAGGCAATTGAGATTTTAAAGGTAGAGCTTCACGGCAGTAACTCTGAGTTAAGGAGCGACCAATCAGCAAGAGGGATTCATTCGAAAGGGCCAATAAAAATAGCACAGGTGCAAGCGGAGTGGCCATTCCTCTTAGAGTGGCTTTGGCTCATCAGGCTTAGGCAAGATAAGGCTTGGGCGAGGTAAAGTATTTGGTAAATTTTTCTCTTTCTGTTCTTATTTATTCACTCCTTGTCTGTTAAGGCATAGTAGATTAGTGAGAATGGCTCCAGGGGCAATGTTTTGAACTGTATGTAGGATGTGGGAAGTCTGGGAGACCTCGAGTCTCCTGGATAAACATATCTGCACCAGGGGCACTGAGTTGCAGCTCCAGAGAGAATGTATAAAGGAACTGGAGGTGCAGCTCGATTACCTTCAACTCATATGGGTGAATGAGGTGGTGACAGACAGGAGCTACAGGAAGGTAGTCACCCTTAGATTGCAGTAAACAGGTAACTAGGTGACTGTCAGGAGACGAGGGGGAAATGCACAGCCAGTGCAGAGTACACCTGTGGTCATTCCCCTCAATAATAAATATACAACTTCAGATACTATAGAGAAAACACCTGTGGTCAGAATACACCTTTGGTCATCCCCCTCAATAATAAATATACAACGTTAGATACTATTGAGAATACACCTTTGGTCATCCCCCTCAATAATAAATATACAACTTTAGATACTATTGAGAATACACCTGTGGTCATCCCCCTTAATAATAAATATACAACGTTAGATACTATTGAGGGGGACGACCTGTTGAGGGGGGAGGACCTATCAGGGGGAGCTACAGTGACAGGGTCTCTGGTATTGAGTCTGTTGCTGTGGCTCTGAAGAGCAGAGAGGTGAAGAGGACGGCAGTATTGACAGGAGATTCTCTGGTCAGGCGACAGAGACAAGGTTCTGTGGGCACAATTGATACACTTGGATGGTATGTTGCCCCCCTGATGCCAGGGTCAGGGATGTCTCAGATTGGGTCCATGGCATTTGCAAGGGTGAGGATAAGCAGCCAGAAGTTTTGATGCATATCAGCACCAATGATATAGGTAGGCTAATGAAATTTTTCAGCCTGAAACATCAACTGCTTATTCTGTTCCATAGATGCTGCCTGGCTTGCAGAGTACCTGCAGCATTTTCTGCGTATTATTAAGAAGGTAAAGATGGAATTCGAAAGTAAGCCAGCCAATAATATTAAAGAGGATACCAAAAGTTGCTTCAGATATACAAGATGTAAAAAAAAAGAGGCAAAAGTGGATATCAGACTGCTGGAAAATGAGGTTGGAGAGATAATAATGGGGGACATGAAAATGGCAGATGAACAGAATAAGTATTTTGCATCAGTCTTCACTGTGGAAGACACTAGCAGTCTGGTGGAAGTTTTAGGTTTCAGCAGTCATGAGGTGTGTGAAGTTACCATTACTAGAGGGAAGGTTCTTGGGAAATGAAAGGTCTGAAGGTAGATAAGCCACCTAGACCAGATGATGTACTCCCCAGGGTTCTGAAAGAGGTGGCTAAAGAGATCGTGGAGGCATTAGTAATGATCTTTCAAGAATCACAAGATTCCGGAATGGTTCCGGAAGACTGGAAAATTGCGAATGTCACTCCACTCTTCAAAAGGGACAGAGGCAGAAGAAAAAAAACTATAGGCCAATGAGTCTGGCCTCAGTGGTTGGGAAGATAGAACATAGAAATCTACAGCACATTACAGGACCTTCGGCCCGCAATGTTGTACCAACCACGTAACCTACTTGAGAAACTACCTAGATTTACCATACCACATACCCCTCTATTTTTCTAGGCTCCATGTACCCATCCAAGATTCTCCCAAAAGACCCCATAGTTGGAACTGTTTATAAGGGATGAGGTGTCAGAGTACTTTGACATACATGATAAAAGAGGCTGAAGTCAGCATGGTTTCCTCAAGGGAAAATCTTGCCTGACAAATCTGTTAGAATTCTTTGAAGAAATAGCAAGCAGAGTAGACAATGGAGAATTTATTGATGTTGTGTACTTGGATTTTCAGAAGGCCTTTGACAAGGTGACACACGAGTATGCTTACAGGAAAGATTCTAGCATGGATAAAGCAGTGGATGATTGGCAGAAGGCAAAGAGTAGGAATAAAGGGAGCCTTTTCTGATTGGCTGCCTGTGACTAGTGGTGTTCCACAGAGGTCTGCGTTGGGACTGATCCTTTGTACATTATCTGTCAATGATTTGGTTGATGGAATTAATTGCTTTGTTGCAAAGTTTGCAGATGATATAAAGATAGGTGGAGGAGCTGGTAGTTTTGAGGAAGTAGAGGGACTATGGAAGGACTTGGATAGATTAGGAGAATGGGCAAAGAAATGGCAGGTGGAATATAGTGTCAGGAAGTGTACAGTCACAATTAATTTGCAGACTGAGTCTATGATGAGGAAGACTTTATAAACCACTGGTGAGGCCTCACTTAAGAGTATTATGAGCAGTTTTGGGCCCCTTATCTTAGAAAGGATGAACTGAAACTGGAGAGGGCTCAATGAAAGTTCACAAAAATTATTCCAGGATTGAATGGTTTGTCAAACAAAAAGTGTTTGATGGCTCTAGGCCCATATTGCCCACCATTGAGAACATCTACCATAAATGCTGCCTAGGCAGGATGAAAAGCATTATCAAGGATGCATCTTACCCTAACCATGGACTTTTTACTCTCCTCCCATCCGGTACGCACTACAGGAGCCTCCGGTCCCACACCAGCAGGCACAGGAAGAGCTTCTTCCCTGAGGCTGTGACCCTGCTGAACATCACATCACAGCACTAAGCAGTATTGCACCCATATTGTACTGTCTCAGTACTTTTATATTTGTGTGCTGTAGCACTTACTTTTTATTCGCAGTTATTTTGTAAATAACACCATTCTTTGCATTTTTGGTTAGATGCTAACTGCATTCCATTGGCTTTGTATCTGTACTCGGCACAATGACAATAAAGTTGAATCTAATCTAATATTAACTAAGATTCAGAAGAATGAGGGGTGAGCTAATAGAAACTTATCAAATGCAGAAAACCTTGATAGAGTGGATGTGGAGAAGATGTTTCCTATGGTGGGAGAGTCGAAGACCAGAGGTCACAGCCTCAGAATAGAGGGGTATCCTTTTAGAACAGAGATGAGGAGGAATTTCTTTAGCCAGAGAGTGGTGAAACTGTGGAATTCATTGCCACAGGCAGCTGTGGAAGCCAATTCTTTATGTATATTTAAGGCAGAGGTTGATAGATTCTTGATTGCTAGTCTAGTCAAAGCAAAACATTCTAAATGATGTTGTGAAGGAACAAAGGAGAGAGGCAAGAAACAAAAAAACAAAAGTCTGGTGGATTGGCAGAACTTTGTGAAACAGTTTATAGAGTTAGTCACCAATATAAGCACAATTAAAATCAGATGCACTAAGTAAAATCCTTATTTTGGGTCATGGAAATCAGCTAAGAAAACAGATATAACATGGACGAAATGAAAATAACTTTAAATAAAAAAAATAGCTGCAGATGCTGGACATTTAAAATGTAAAATAATCAGGAACTCTTCAATGACCCAGACATCACTTTCAGAGTAAAAAGCAATTAACATTTCAGGTTGATAACCAGGCACAATCAATGAGAACTTTAAAATGTAATTTAAATTTCTCTGATTTCAAGTTCTCTGGTTCCAAGCATCTTATTTTCACCAAGGATGTCCAGTCCGTAAACACCTCTATCTCCCAACAGGAAGGCCTCAAAGATTTCCATTTCTTTCTGAACGCCAAACCCAACCAGTTCCCCTCCATCACCACTCTCCTCCGTCTAGCAGAACTTGTCGTCACTCTCAATAATTTCTCCTTTGGCTCCTCCCACTTCCTTCAAACTAAAGATGTACCCATGGGTACTCGCATGGGTCTTGGCTATGCCTGCCATTTTGTCAGTTAGATGGAACAGTCTATGTTCCAAGCCTATACTGGTGTCACTCCCTCACCTTTCCTGCACTACATCGACGACTGTATTAGTGCTGCATCCTGCACCCATGCCTAGCTAGTCAACTTCATCAACTTCGTCTACAACTTCCACCCTAGCCTCAAATTTACCTGGTCTATTTCCAACGCTTCCTTCCCCCTTCTCAAACTCTCTGTCTCCATCTCTGGAGACAGCTTATCCACTGACATTTATTACAAACCCACTTCTCTCACAGCTACCCGGACCATCATTCTTCCCACCGTGTTACTTGTAAAAATGCCATCCCCTTCTCTCAATTCCTTCTTCTTTGCCGCATCCGCTCTCAGGATGAGGTTTTTCATTCCAGAACGAAATTGATGTCCTCCTTCTTTTAGGTGACTTTATCATCCTTATCATGGGTGACTTTAACTTCCCTAATATTGATTGGCACCTGATTAGTTCCAAGGGTTTGGATGGGGCAGAGTTTGTTAAGGGTGTCCAGGACGGATTCCTGTCACAGTATGTTGACAGGCTGACTAGGGGGAATGCCATACTAGATCTAGTATTAGTTAATGAACCGGGTCAGGTCACAGATCTCTCAGTGTGAGCATCTGGGGGACAGTGACCACCACTCTCTGGCCTTCAGCATTATCATGAAAAACGATAGAATCAGAGAGGACAGGAAAATTTTTAATTGGGGAAAGGCAAATTATGAGGCTATGAGGCTAGAACTTGTGGGTGTGAATTGGAATGTTTTTGCAGGGCAATGTACTATGGACACGTGGTCGATGTTTAGAGATCCCTTGCAGGATGTTAGGGATAAATTTGTCCCGGTGAGGAAGATAAAGAATGGTAGGGTGAAGGAGCCATGGGTGACAAGTGAGGTGGAAAATCTAGTCAGGTGGAAGAAGGCAGCATACATGAGGTTTTGGAAGCAGGGATCAGATGGGTCTATTGAGGAATATAGGGAAGCAAGAAAGGAGCTTAAGAAGGGGCTGAGAAGAGCAAGAAGGGGGCATGAGAAGGCCTTGGCGAGTAGGGTAAAGGAAAACCCCAAGACATTCTTCAATTATGTGAAGAACAAAAGGATGACAGGAGTGAAGGCAGGACCAATTAGAAATAAAGGTGGGAAGATGTGCCTGGAGGCTGTGGAAGTGAGCGAGGTCCTCAACGAATACTTCTCTTCGGTATTCACCAATGAGAGGGAACTTGATGATGGTGAGGACAATATGAGTGAAGTTGATGTTCTGGAGCATGTTGATATTAAGGGAGAGGAGGTGTTGGACTTATTAAAATACATTAGGATGGATAAGACCACGGGGCCTGACGGAATATTCCCCAGGCTGCTCCATGAGGCGAGGAAAGAGATTGCTGAGCCTCTGGCTAGGATCTTTATGTCCTCGTTGTCGACGGGAATGGTACCGGAGGATTGGAGGGAGGCGAATGTTCTCTCCTTGTTCAAAAAAGGAAGTAGGGCTAGTCCGGGTAATTATAGACCAGTGAGCCTTACGTCTGTGGTGGGAAAGCTGTTGGAAAAGATTCCTGGAGATAGGATCCATAGGCATTTAGAGAATCATGGTCTGATCAGGGACAGTCAGCATGGCTTTGTGAAGGGCAGATCATGTCTAACAAGCCTGATAGAGTTCTTTGAGGAGGTGACCAGGCATATAGATGAGGGTAGTGCAGTGGATGTGACCTATATGGATTTTAGTAAGGCATTTGACAAGGTTCCATATGGTAGGCTTATTCAGAAAGTCAGAAGGCATGGGATCTAGGGAAGTTTGGCCAGGTGGATTCAGAATTGGCTTGCCTGCAAAAGGCAGAGGGTTGTGGTGGAGGGAATACATTCAGATTGGAGGATTGTGACTAGTGGTGTTCCACAAGGATCTGTTCTGGGACCTCTTCTTTTCGGAATTTTTATTAACGACCTGGATGTGGGGGTAGAAGGGTGGGTTGGCAAGTTTGCAGACAACACAAAGGTTAGTGGTATTGTAGATAGTGTAGAGGATTGTCGAAGATTGCAGAGAGACATTGATAGGATGCAGAAGTGGGCTGAGAAGTGACAGATGGAGTTCCACCTGGAGAAGTGTGAGGTGGTACACTTTGGAAGGACAAACTCCAAGGCAGAGTACAAAGTAATGGCAGGATACTTGGTAGTGTGGAGGAGCAGAGGGATCGGGGGTACATGTCCACAGATACCTGAAAGTTGCCTCACAGGTAGATAGGGTAGTTAAGAAAGCTTATTGGGTGTTAGCTTTCATAAGTTGAGGGATAGAGTTTAAGAGTCGTGAGGTAATGATGCAGCTCTATAAAACTCTGGTTAGGCCACATTTGGAGTACTGCGTCCAGTTCTGGTCGCCTCACTATAAGAAGGATGTGGAAGCATCGGAAAGGGTACAGAGGAGATTTACCAGGATGCTGCCTGGTTTAGACAGTAAGGATTATGATCAGAGATTAAGGGAGCTAGGGCTTTACTCTTTGGAGAGAAGGAGGATGAGAGGAGACATGACAGAGGTATACAAGATATTGAGAGGAATAGATAGAGTGGGTAACCAGCGCCTCTTCCCCAGGGCACCACTGCTCAATACAAGAGGATATGGCTTTAAGGTAAGGGGTGGGAAGTTCAAGGGGGATATTAGAGGAAGGTTTTTTTACTCAGAGAGTGGCTGGTGCATGGAATGCACCGCCTGAGTCAGTGGTGGAGGCAGATACACTAGTGAAGTTTAAGAGACTACTAGACAGGTATATGGAGGAATTTAAGGTGGGGGATTATATGGGAGGCAGGGTATGAGGGTTGGCACAACAATGTGGGCCGAAGGGCCTGTACTGTGCTGTACTATTCTATGTTCTATATGTTCTTCAAAGAAAGGGACTTCCCTTCCTCTATGATCAACGCAGCCCTCAAGCACATTTCTTCCATTTCCTGCACATCTACACTCAGCCCACCCTCCTGCCACCCCACCAGGGCCAGGGTTCCTTTTGTCATCACCTACCACCCCATCAGCCTCCGCATCCAGCACATAATTCTCCGTAACTGGGGGAAGTGAGGGAGGAGATTGCTGAGCCTCTGACAATGATCTTTGCATCATCAATAGGACAGGAGACGTACCAGAGGATTGGAGTGATGCAAATGTTATTCCCTTGTTCAAGAAAGGGAGTAGAGATAACCCAGGAAATTATAGACCAGTGAGTCTTACTTCAGTAGTGGGCAAGCTGTTGGAGAAGATCGTGAAAGGCAGGATTTATGAGCATTTGGAGAGACATAATCTGATTTGGGGTAAACAGCAACAGGAATTCTGCAGATGCTGGAAATTCAAGCAACACACATCAAAGTTGCTGGTGAACGCAGCAGGCCAGGCAGCATCTCTAGGAAGAGGTACAGTCGACGTTTCAGACCCTTGGTGTCGGCCAGAAACATCGACTGTACCTCTTCCTAGAGATGCTGCCTGGCCTGCTGCGTTCACCAGCAACTTTGATGTGTGTTATCTGATTTGGGGTAGTCAGCTTGGCTTTGTCAAAGGCAGATCATGTCTTACAAGCCTGACTGAATTCTTCAAGGATATAGCAAAACACATTGATGAAGGTAGAGCAGTGGATGTAGTGTATATGGATTTCAGTAAGGCTTCGATAAGGTTCCCCATGCAAGGCTCATTCAGAAAGTAAGGAAGCATGGGATCCAGGATACCTTGCTTTGTGGATTTCAGAATTAGCTTGCCCACAGAAGGCAAAGGGTGGTTGTCGATGGTTTGTATTCTGAAAGGAGTTCCGCAGAGATCTGTTCTGGGACCCCTCCTCTTTGTGTTTTTTATAAATGACCTGGATAAGGAAGTAGAAGGGTGGGTTACACATGGCTCAAAACGTTGACTGTACTATTTTTTTTTCCATAGATGCTGCCTGGCCTGCTGAGTTCCTCCAGCATTTTGTGTGCGTTGCTCAGATTTCCAGCATCTGCAGATTGTCTCGTTTGAGAAGGGTGGGTTGGTAAGTTTTCTGATGACGCAAAAGTTGGGGGTGTTGTGGATAGTATGGAGGGCTGTCAGAGGTTACAGCAGGACATCAATAGGATGCAGAACTGGGCTAAGACGTATCAGATGAAATTCAACCCAAATATCTGTGAGGTGGTTCACTTTGATAGGTCAAATTTGAAGACAGAATATAATATTAATGTTAAGACTCTTGGCAGTGTGGAGAATCAGAAAGATTTTGGGGTCTGTGTCCATAGGACACTCAAAGCTGCTGCGCAGGTTGACTGTGTTGTTAAGACGATGTATGGTGTGTTGCCCTTCGTCAACTGTGGGACTGAGTTCAAGAAGCATGAGGTAATGTTACAGCTATATAAGACCTTAGTTAGACAAGAGTACTGTGTTCAGTTCCAGTCACTTCACTACAGAAAGGATGTGGATATAGAAAGGATGCAGAGGAGATTTGCAAGGATGGTGCCTGGACTGGAGAGTGTGCATTATGAGAATAGGTTAAGTGAACTTGGCCTTTTTTCTTTGCTGGCCTGGCCTGCTGAGTTACTCCAGCATCTTGTGTGTGTTATTTAAAAAGTAATTGTTGTTTAACTGGGAGCTCATGTAGCTCCATAAGGACGAAAGTATAGATGAGCAATACCTGGTGCATGTTGGGATGCAGGCAGTGGAAGAGAATAGGACAGAGGAGGCCTCCAAGAAGGGTGACAACAGTCCAGAGGTAACAAAAGACAGGAACATAGATCTCATCAGGAAGTGAGCTGAGGCAGTGTCACAGATCAACAATATCACAGGAGGATGAAGTATCCCGTCTTCGTAACAATGCAGATGTGAGCTCCAGTTTCCACACTGACATTAAATATGATAATAACAGTGTGAGTAATCTGGTTCAGCCTTGGTCAGTGATGTGTGCTGAGCTGACTGCTCTACTCACTCTACACCCATGACTGTGTGGCTAGGCACAGCTCAAATGCCATTTATAAATTTGCTGACGACACAACCATTGTTGGCAGAAATCTCAGATGGAGACAACAGGGCATACAGGAGCGAGGTATACCAATCAGTTGAGCGGTGTCACAGCAACAACCTTGCACTCAATGTCAGCAAGACCAAAGAGCTGACTGTGGACTCCAGAAAGGCTAAGATGAGGGAACACAAACCAGTCCTCATAGAGGGATCAGAAGTACAGAGGGTGAGCAATTTCAAGTCCCTGGGTGTCAATATCTCTGAGGATCTAACCTGATCCTAATGTATTGTACAGCTATAAAGAAGGCAAGGCAGTGGTTATATTTAATTTGGAGTCTGAGATTTAGTTCGTCATTTAAACTTCTACAGATGTACTGTGGAGAGCATTCTGACTGGCTGCATCACCGTCTGGTATGGGGATGTGAATAGCAGTGCAAGTATTCATATCCATTTCTAACTGCCATTGAGCAGGTGGAAGATCCACACTGCTGTTATCCTTGTCATTTAACATACTCCCACTGTGTTGTTAGGTGACTTTATCATCCTTATCATGGGTGACTTTAACTTCCCTAATATTGATTGGCACCTGATTAGTTCCAAGGGTTTGGATGGGGCAGAGTTTGTTAAGTATGTCCAGGACGGATTCCTGTCACAGTATGTGGACAGGCCGACTAGGGGGAATGCCATACTAGATCTAGTATTAGGTAATGAACCAGGTCAGGTCACAGATCTCTCAGTGGGTGAGCATCTGGGGGACAGTGACCACCACTCCCCGGCCTTTAGCATTATCATGGAAAAGGATAGAACCAGAGAGGACAGGAAAATTTTTAATTGGGGAAGGGCAAATTATGAGGCTATAAGGCTAGAACTTGCGGGTTTCCAGCCCTGTTGCTCTCCGAGTCATTGCACTGCCACTTCTCTGCCGGGGAGCCCACCATGTCGTACCTCTGCACCGTCCTGCAAGGGGATTGTTTTCTTTTCTTTCCCCTTATTCACTTCCAGAGCTTTCTGCATCCTTTCTAGTTTTGATGACGCATTTACCAAAACACTCTTCCAAATCCTTGTCTTTTTTCCTTAGCAATGTCTTTGGCTCCTGTTTATTCCACATGGATTACAATTAAATTCTACTCTTTAATTTTTTAGAACCATCCATGATTATTAATAATTTAGACACATTCAGCCGTTTTATGTTCAAAGTATTCTCCTCAAGGCTCTCACTACATCCCAAGATCCAGATGCACATTTCCAGCATTGTTTTTTTCATTTCTCAGGCACGAGCTAATATGTTTCATCACCAACCTTTCAAAACACTTCATCACTGTGGATGCAAGTGCTACCGGGTGATAGTCATTAAGGAAGGTCACCACGCTTTTCCTGGGCACCGGTATAATTGAAGCCCGCTTGAAGCAGGTGGGTATCACACACTACTGAAGCAAGAGGTTAAAGTTCTCAGTGAAAACTCCAGCCAGTTGATCAGCACAGGTCTTTAATCCTTGGCCAGGTGCCCCACGGAGGCTGGATGTTTTTCATGGGTTCACCCTCTTGAAGGCTGTTCGCACATTGGCCTCAGAGGCTGAGATCATAGGATCAATGGGGCATGTGGGAGTTTGTGATGGTTCCTCCATGTTCTGAGGGTCAAAATGAGCGTAGAAGGCATAGTCGCAGATTTCAGTCAGAAAACATCCTTCCAGCATTACCCTCTGCCCCCTATCACCAAGTTAATTTGGGACCCAATTAGCCTTGGATCTGATGTACCTTAACTTTTTGGACTACCCACCATGTGAGACCTTATCAAATGTAATACTGAATTTCATATGATCAACGTGTTCTGTCCTGCCGTCAAAGTCCTTTGTTACCTCCTCTAAAAAAAATCCGTTTTGCGAGACAGAATTTCCCCTGTACAAAGCCATATAGGATTACCCTAATTAGTCCCTGCCTTTCCAACTGAACACAAATCCTTACTCTTAAATTTTTCTGCAATAATTTCTTTACTATTGATACAAGACTCACCAGCCTATAGTTTCCTGGTTACTGCCCCTTTAGAATTAGGGAACAATAATAGCTCTCCTCATCTTCTAACAATTTGTCTGTCTGTCTGTCCAGGTACCATATCCGATGCGGACTTTGGTGACCATGGTTTTCCATATAGATCTATCCTTTGTTTTTTGATGACTTCCGTTTCCTTGATGTGTAGCCACCTGGCTATGCTTCTGATGTACATAAGCCGAAGTCTTCCTCTAAGTTTGCTCCCCTCAATCTTTCCAGAGAGTATGAGTTTTTCTCGTTCATCTTTCCGCATGATGTATCCTAGGAATCTGAGTTGTCTTTCTCTTATTGTTGGTATGAGCGATCGAACTGCTTGGGCTCTTCTGAGAACTTCTTCATTTGATGTGTGTGTGGTCCATAATATTTTTAACATTCTCCTGTAGAACATAATTCAGCTGCTTCTAGTCTCTTTTCCATTGCTGGAGAAATGGTCCAGCATTCACTTCCATAAGTCAGGAGAGAATAAATGTAGCACTGCAGTATTCTGTTTTTAGTGTTTAGCTCATCTTTCTGTCTGTTAATAAGATCTTCATTTTTTGGAAAGCTTCTTTCGTCATCGCTATTCTGTATTTGATATCTGTGTTGCACCTGCCATTACTTGTTATTGGGCTGCCAAGATACTTGAATTTGTTGACTTGTTTGATGTTTGTATTTCCGATCTTGATCACACAGGTGGGATGTTTGTCTTTCTGGAGATGACCATGCTTTCTGTCTTCTTGGTGTTGACTGAGAGGCCTCTGCGATTACTTTCTGCTGCCACGATAGTGAGTAGTTCTTGAAGTTTTGTTTCTGAGTCAGCTATTAGTACAATGTCTTCAACATAGCTGATGTTATTTATATTATGGCCTCCATTTGTGAATCCTTTGATGTCTTTGATACTTCTCAAGATATTTTCACTATACAGGTTGAATAAGTCTGGCAAAAAGACACAACCTTGCCTGACTCCTCTCATGATATTCACATACTCACTCACTTCTCCTTCTATCCTGATGGATGCTGTCTGGTCCCAGTATAAGTTTCTTAAGAAATGTATATCTTTCCCATCTGTGTCAAGATCTTGAAGCATTTCCAGAAGATCTTGCTGTCTGACAGCATCAAAAGCTTTTGTATAGTCAATGAAACATAGGTAGATGTCTTTTTGTATCTGGATGGCTTGTTCACAGATCATCCGTAGCATGAAAATTGCATTTCTGGTTCCAGTGTTTTCCACAAAGCCGCATTGTTCTTTACTGATTTCTGGTTTTATACAGCGTCTTGCACTCATCATGATTACTCTGAGAATTTTGGCCACGTGGCTCATCAGGCTTATTGTACGATGTAACTCGCATTCTGTTGCTCCCTCTTTCTTTGGAAGTGTGATGAACACTGATTTACTTAAATCATCAGGTATCTCCCCATGATCATAGATTTCATTTGCTATTTCTGTTACTTTCTCTATTCCAAAATCTTCTAAGGCCAGTATCATTTCAACAGCGATGTTGTCTGGACCAGTTGCTCTGTTATGTTTTGTTTTATTTATAGCTGCTCGAATTTCTGATTTAAGAATGCTAGGTCCTTCAAGATTCTTCTTTATGTTCGGTTTTTCTCCTCTTTGGTCTTCAAAAAATTCTTTTATATATTCTGTCCATCTGTTTAGGATTTCGGTTTTTTTCATAATTAAGCTGCCATCTTTTGCCTTGATGCATCCACTTGCTGAGCAAGGTAATTTCCCCGTTAGTTCTTTAACCTTATTGTGCATCAACTTTGTTCCAGGGTTATGGGTTTGTAGCATTTCTATCTCTGAGCATTTCTCATTTAGCTATCTGTCTTTAGCTTCTCTGCATTTTCTTTTTATTGTCTTATCAAGTTGTTTGTATTCTTCGCTGTCTCTTAGTTTGATTGTCTGTTTTTGTTTCATCAATTGTATTATATCTTCAGTTATCCATTTCTTCTTACTTTTCCAGTCTTTTCTTGGGATCGTTTCTTTTGCAGCTACAACCATGGATTCCTTCAGTATGTCCCAGGAAGATTTGCCTCCTTCATCCTGCAGCAATTGAAAACGGTTTTTCACCTTGAATGTGTATTCTGTTTTCAGATGAGGGTTGTTTTGTAGTTGTTGATAATCCAGTGGTTCTGATCTTTCTGGTTTCTTTAATTTTCTCATCTTTATTTTCATTTTGCAAATGACTGGTATGTGGTCGCTTCCACAGTCTGCTCCAGGGTAGCTTTTAGATTGAGTTATCCAGTTTTTGAATCCGTTATTGATAGTTATGTAGTCAATTTGATTTTTGTTGTTCCCATCTGGGCTTCTCTGTGTCCATTTCCTTCTTGGATGTTGTTTAAACCAAGTGTTGGTGATTGTCTGATTGTTTGTTTTACACCATGATATAACCTTTTCACCTCTTTCATTTCTTTCTCCCATTCCCTGGTCTCAACAATATGGGCTTCTCTTCCCTCACCAACTTTTGCATTGAAGTTGCCCATGACTATGATGGCTTCTTGTGATTTGCACTCTTCTGGTGCTCTGTCTAGGGAGTGGTAGAAGCATCAATTTCTTCCCCTGAGCTTGCCATTGTGGGTGCATATACTTGGATGATAGAGATGTTGTTTGGTTGTCCTTTTAGTTTGATTAGCATCATTCTGACTGAGATATGCCAGTATCCTAGCAGGCTCTTGGATGTTTCTTTGTCTAAGATGATTGCAACACCCTTTTCATGTTTATCTCCACCAGAGTATATCATCTTGTAGTCGTCTGACTAGAAGACTCCAGTGCCTTTCCATCTTATTTCACTTAGGCCTACGACGCTGACTTCTAGCCTCTTCATTTCTAATTTTACGTTTTCTAGCTTACCAGCTCGGTGCAGGGTTCGAACATTTCAAGTGGCAATTCGCAGTCTCTTGATCTTGCTAATTCGTCTGTAGCTAACAAAAATGTAAAAATCAGTCAGGGTTGTTGAAATGGGGCCCAGATCAATGTTTTTATTGCATTTTTCCTTGTATTTTTAGCTTTCTTTACACTTGCTTATATGTTTGTCTGTAGACTTCAAGTAACTTGTCATGTATTTGGCTCTATAGTTCTATAGTTGTCTGCAAAGTTGAAGTGTGATCCAGTCAGTAACTTTGAAAACCGGTTTCTTTTCTAAAACTGGCCCAAACCATTTTGCAGTACAAAAGCAAACCATCTACTCATGTTCTTTTGTTGCAGCCAGTCACAATTATAACCAGGTACAGCCACTTACAGTTACAGTTCTTTTGTTACCTCTCTGTCGTGCCTACTGGTGAAGAATGACTGTGTCTGACCCGTACTATGACGAATATCTAATAAAACGGCTGTAACCATAAGATTTACATCTCATTCTTGACTTCCAGATTACATCACCTTTTGGACTATATAATCCCCAGATCCAACAGGGTCTCAGCTATCTCCTGCCTTGTTTCCCATTACATTCTGGGATAGAACTCATCTATCCCTGGGGATTTATCCACCCTTATGCATTCCAATACATTGACACCACCACCTTCTGACGTGCCTCAGATAATCACTCCCCAAAGCCACTGATTTTTAGAGACATGAGAAAGATTGTGGATGCTAGAAATCTTGAGCAACATACAAAATGCTGGAGGAAGTCAGCAAGTCAGGTTGCTCCTATGGAGGGAAACAGTCAAAGTTTTGAGAAGGGGGCGCCTTCTCCGTTAGGGCTTTCTGCATATTGTCTCAAAAAAAATAACACCTTAGAACCAGTGAACCCCATCACATCTGAACCCATTACACTAAAGCCACCCGAGTCAATATTGGGAAAGATAAAATCTCCCACTATTATAACAATATTATGTTTACACCTTTCTCCAATTTGTTACACATCTGTTTTTCTAATATTCACTGACTACTGAGGGGAAGAGGTAATGGTGTAACCTCTGCAAAATTATCACCCCTCTCCTATTCTAAGTTCTAATCATATGACCTTGTTGGGCAGCCCTCCCAGGATATCATCTCTATATACAGCTGCAATATTTTCCCTCATCAGAAGTGCAACTCTTTCTCTTTTGTGTCCCCCTCTGTCACACCTGAAACTTTTGAACTCTGGAATAGCTACCAGTCCTGCCCTTCAATCAAATATTCTTCCATGATTGCAATAATATTGTTTTGCATTATTAACATCTTTCCAGTATCAGCAGAATAGGTGATGTATCATTTCACCCTTACTAATGAGCTTCTCTTTCCACAAGAAGAGGGTGGTTGAATAATGCAGTAGTGGTTTAGGATGCAAGTTCTTAATCTCAGTTCCCCTGCCATGTGGAACCTGATCTTTTTTAGGTCAGTCTGAAACACTAGATAGACACATTTCAGAATTATACAAGTTCACAACTCCCAATGAAATTAAGTGGCACACCGCTGCAGCAATCCAATTTCCCCTTAAAATGTGTCTTTGGTCTGTTATGGTCTTTGGTTCAAACAATACCTAGAGCAAACTTTCATCCAAATACATAATTTCTTTACTTTTCTATCACCACTCTCAGCTAAAGGTTGAAACTGAGAATTCTTAAGCACTAACTTCCTTGTAAAATAAAGTTGTTTCCAAATCCTTCAGACCATTAAAAACATGTATTAATTCATCTGGCATTCACTGTTCCAGATGAAATGATTTCTCAAGCTTCCATCTATATCCTCATCCTTGGCCTCAGCCTGAACCTATGCCAGACTATATAAACGGGAAACACCAAAAATGCACATGGCTTTCAAAATTTGGCAGAATCATATTTTGTAATATTTTATCGTGTCTCTACTTTGAAACCATAACCCCTTCTAAAAGAAACAAAATACTGTTTTGATAGCTTTATAAACCTGAATGGAAACTACAAAGAACTATTATTTGCATCCACGATTCTTTTGGCCTTCATCTTTCCAACAAATGTGTCCTCAAAATATATAACTCACACTCTTTCATATAATCACATCCAAGCAGTGTGCAAATTTCACAAAGTCCCTGAAACCTTCATGTTGAGATAGATTTTGCATTGGAGGTACAGTGTACAATGTGAGGGATTGTGATGACCAATTAAAACTAAAAAGCAGTAATTAAAAAAAGCTATCTTTGTGGGAAAATGTGGTATTCACAATCTAACCAGAATAAAATGACCCAACTACTTCAGTCTAAAAAGGATAACTCAAAAAACTTCCAAAACATTTTTTTTCAAAATTAAATTGGACCTGGTGATTGCTGAGATGTGGAAGCTTATTTTTTTAAGCTTGTTCCTCCATAAACCCGCTGCTTTTCTTCACAGGATAGTTTAAGCCACACATCATTTGCAAATGGTCATGTAGCTGACAAGCTCCTGCAAATGTCCTTCATAATTAGCCAAGATATGCACCGCAGGAAACTCGAGCAACTCTCTCTCCTTGTGGTTGAGAAGAGCTCAAAGGACTGAAGAGCATAGCCATAAACCTTGTCCACTGTGGTGACATCAATTACCTCCCTTGAATACTCTGTCATCAAGTGACTGACCTCCTTAGGTAAGGAACTCTGCAGGAAATCAAAAGTGATCATTGTCATGTTGCATCACTAAAGCTGCCACACCTCAATCTGCTGGTTCATTACTTAGTGAATACAAGTTGTATTGGGCTGATTAACTTCAGGATCTGCTGGAAATGTAAATGTGCCAGGTAGCAAAGATAGTTCATTTGACTACATCTTGTAAACAAAATTAATAAAGTTGGAAATGTGATGGCAATAATACAATTAAAAACACAGCCAAAAAGATAAATTGGATAACCTACATTAAGTAAGCATTGAATCAATTTCAAAATAGCCATACGCATTCAGATTTTGAAAATGCACATTTTACCGCTTAGTCAGCTTCTATTCTTGAATGTATTTGATACCATTAATGGGAATAATGACTGAATAAAGTTAGAGAGATTTTTGGTCAATGTGACCTCCATGAAGCAGGATCAGTCAGCAGAGATTTCTAACTCAAAACTATTTTCTAACTAGAATACAGTAAAACTAGTTTGGAAAAAAAGCAGTGGCCTTCAAAATTTTGCAGATTATATTTTAAGACAAGAAGTGTGTCAAGAGAACAAGGAGGCATTTGGAACCAGAAATCATTTCCTCTATTGCAGACATTTTGGAACAAGGGAAATCTTAAAGACTTAATATAAGATCATTTGAGTGATTTGGTGGAAACCTGAAATACACCCTTTTCAAAAGACTGACCATAAGACCATAAGGCAAAGGAGCAGAATTGGGCCATTTGGCCCATTGAGTTTGTTCCGCCATTCAATCATGGCTGATCCTTTTTTCCCCTCCTCAGCCCAACTCCCCAGCCTTCTCCCCATAACTTTTGATGTTGTGTTGATTCAAGAATCTATCAATCTCGGCCTTGAATACACCCAACAATCTGGCCTCCACAGCTGCCTGTGGTAACAAATTCCAGAAATTCACCACCCTCTGGCTAAAGAAATTTCTCGCATCTTTGTTTTAAATGGACATCCATCTATCCTGAAGCTACGCCCTCTTGTCCTAGACTTCTCCACCATGGGAAACATCCTTTCCACATCTACTGTCTAGCCTTTCAATACTAGAAAGATTTTAATGAGAGCCCCACGCATCCTTCTAAATTCCAGCAAGTACCGGTTGCTATCAAACATTCCTCATTTGATAATCCTTTCATTCCTGGAATCATCCTTGTGGTCCTCCTCTGAACCCTCTCCAATGCCAGCACATCTTTTCTTAGATGAGGAGCCCAAAACTGTTCACAATACTCAAGTTGAGGCCTCACCAGTGCCTTACAAAGCCTCAGCATCACATCCAGCATCTAGTCCTCTTGAAATGAATCCTCACCACTGACTAAACCTGCAAGTTAACCTTTAGGGTGCTCTGCACAAGGACTCCCAAGTCACTTTGCATCTCAGATTTTTGTGGATTTCTCCCCATTTAGAAAATAGTCTGCACATTTATTTCTTCTACCAAAGTGCATGACCATGCATTTTCCAACATTGTATTTCATTTGTCAATTCCTTGCCCATTCTCCTAATCTGTCTAAATTCTTCTGTAGCCTTCCTGTTTCCTCAACACTACCTGCCCTTCCACCAATCTTCATGTCATTTGTAACTTGGCAACGAAGCCATCTATTCCATCATCTAAATCACTGATATACAACATAAGAAGGAGTCCCATCACCGACCCCTGCAGAACTCCACTACTCACTGACAGCCAACCAGAAAAGGATCCTATTATTCCCACTCACTGCCTCCTACCAATCGGCCAATGCTCTAACCATGCCAGTAACTTTCCTGTAATACCATGGGCTCTTAACTTGGTAAGCAGCCTCATGTGTGGCACCTTGTACAAGGTCTTCTGAAAATCCAAATATACTACATCCATAATATCCCCTTTATCCATCCTACTTGTAATCTCCTCAAAGAATTCCAACAGGTTCATCAGGCAAGATTTTCCCTTCAGGAAACCATGGGGCCTTTCTCTATCTTGCCCTGTGTCACCAAGTACTCCATAACCTCATCCTTAACAATTGACTCCAACATCCTCTCAACCACTGAGGTAATGCTAACTAGTCTATAATTTCCTTTCTGCTGCCTCCCTCCTTTCTCAAAGAGTGGAGTGACACTTGCAATTTTTTCAGTGCTCCGGAACCATGCCAGAGTCCAATGATTCTTGAAAGATCATTACTAATGCCTCGATAATCTCTCACACTACCTTTTCCAGAATGAGGTGCATCTCATCTGGTCCGCTGACTTATGTACCTTAGGTCTTTCAGTTTTTTGAGCAACTTCTCCCTTGTAATAGTAACTGCACTCACTTCTTTTCCCTTACCCCCTTCAACACCTGGCACATTGCTAGTGTCTTCCACAGTGAAGACTGATGCAAGATACTCATTTAGTTGATTTGCCATCTCTTTGTCCCCCGTTACTATTTCTCTGGCCTCATTTTCTAGTGGTCCTATATCCATTATAGTCTCTCTTTTATTTTTATATAATGTAGTTGAAAAAGCTTTTTCTATCTTTTTCTTGATATTGTCTGCTTGCTTGCTTTCATATTTCATCTTTTCCCTCCTAATGATTCTGTTAGTTGCTTTCTGTAGGTTTTTAAAAGCTTTCCAATCCTAAATCTTCCCACTAATTTTTGCTTTGTTGTATGCCCTCTCTTTTGCTTTTACATTAGCTTTGACTTCCCTTGTCAGCCACGGTTGTACTGTTTTGCCATTTGAGTATTCCTTTGTTTTTGGAATACATCTATCCTACACCTTCCTCATTTTTCCCAGAAACTCACACTATTGCTGCTCTTCTGTCATCCCTGCTAGCATCTCCTTCCAATTTACTTTGGCCAACTCCTCCCTCATATCATTGTAATTTCCTTTGCTCCACTGAAATACTGCTACATCATACTTTACTTTCTCCCTATTAAATTTCATGTTGAACTCAATCATGTTGATCATTGTCTCTTAAGGGTTCCTTTACCTTAAGCTCCCTAATCAACTCCAGTTCATTACATAACACCCAATCCAGTATAGCTGATCCCCTAGTAGGCTCAATGACAAACTGCTCTAAAAAGCTATCTCATAGGTATTCAACAAATTCACTCTCTTGGAATCCATTACCAACCTGATTTTCCCGATCTACTTGCATGTTAAAATCCATGACTATCATAACATTGCCCTTTTGATATGCCTTTTCTATTTCCCATTGTAATCTGTAGTCCACATCCCAGCTACTGTTTGGAGGCTTGTATATAACTGCTATCAAGGATGTTTTATCCTTGCAGTTTGTTCATTCAACCCACAAGGATTCAACGTCTTCTGATTCTATGTCACAAATTTCTAATGATTTGATGCCATTCTTTACCAGCAGAGCTATGCCACCCCCTCTGCCTACCTTCCTATCCCTCCAATACAATGTGCAACCTTGGACATTCAGCTGCCAGCTACAATCATCCTTCAGCCATGATTCAGAGGTGGCCTTAACATCATACCCGACAATCTATAAAAGTGCAATAAGATCATCCACCTTGTTTCTTATATGCCATGCATTGAGATATAACACTTCGAGTACTGTATTGGCTACCTCTTTTTGATTCTTCATCCTTAATGCACTGATACACACCTGGCTGGCTGCAATTTTGTCCTATCATCTGTCTGCCCTTCCTGACAGTCTGACTGCACACTATCTTTGCTTTATAACCATCCATCCAATCCTGAGTTCCTTCACTCCGATTCCTATCCCCCTGCCAAATTAGTTTAAACCCTCCCCAACAGTTCTAACAAACCTGTCCACAAGTATATTGACCCCCTCAGGTTCAGGTGCAACCCATTACTTTTGTACAGGTCATACCTCCTCTAGAAGAGATCCCAATGATCCAAGAACCTGAAGTTCTGCCGCCAGCACCACCTTCTCAGCCACACATTTATCTGCCAAATCATCCTGTTTCTACCCTCACTGGAGCATGGCACAAGTAGCAATCCAGAAATTACTACCCTGGAGGTCCTGCTTCTCAGCTTTCTACCTAGCTCTCTAAGTTCCCTCTTCAGGACCTCTTTCCTTTTCCCTTCCTATGTCATTGGTACCAATATGTACCAAGACATCTGGCTGCTCTCCCTCCAAAATGCTGTGGACGCGATCTGAGACATCCCTGATCCTGCATCTGGGAGGCAAAATACCATCCAGATGTCCTGTTCACTTTCACAGAATCTCCTGTCTGTTTCTCTGACTATTGAGTCCCCTATCACTACCACTGGCCTCTTCTCCCCCTGCACCAAAGGTCCATGCTCAGTTCCAGTAACCTGGTCTTCATCACATTCCCCTGGGAGGTCATCCCCCACAACAGTATCCAAAACAGTACACTTCTTATTGAGGGCAATGGGCACAGGGGTGCTCAACGCTGACTGCCTATTCACCGTCCAATTCCTTCTCCTGACAGTTACGCAGCTACATGCCTCGTGCAAATTAGGGGTGACTGCTTCCCTATAACTCCTATACAAGCCAAAGCTCATTCATCTGCTGCTCCAGATCCCCAGCACGGTCTTCAAGGAGCTGCAACTGGATGCTCTTCTCCCAGATGTAGTTCCCTGGGAGACTCTGGGTCTCCCAGGACTCCAACATCCACATGAAGAACACATAATAGTCACTTAAACTACAACACAGCAAGAAAGAAGGGGAACCTTAACAGAAACTTACCCAGACAACCTACCTAGAGCCAATGCTTCTTCCGAGCTGACGCATCCTTTGAGCCAAAGCCGAACACTCCCACTCTTATCACTGGCCCACTCCAATAATGACCACTTCACTTGTCCCTTCTGTACTTTAATTTACTCTCTGCACTGCTCCCGCTGCTGATTGGGCCACTAGAATGACACCAAATGCCCACAAAGCTCTCCTTATAAACAAGCGCCGCTGACCTGTGAGAAACCTCCTCACTGTGCGCTGCTCCCGCCGCTGACTGAGCCACCTGTAGAGGGGTATTTAATCATTCTCTTCCGCTCTGCCATTGAAATCAAGACCTAGAGAATGTATTTCAAAAAACTGTATTTCTTGTACGTAGTGATCTGGCCCTCTAATGCAGTATCCTTTGTGTTCAGAAAATTTAGCCAATGGTAGCTTACTTCGAAAATCCCAAGAAACCACCATATTGTTGAAGGTCTGTTTTGCATTCTCTGATCTCCTCCTGAAAGTTGTTTTCTTATTAGGCAATGGTCATCCTTCGTGGATATTTCACTAAAATGGATACCACCAAAGAATTTTAATTTACTAAAGTGGATTACTTGTGACTTGCATAAAGTTGATTGTGGTATCACCACAATGTGATCATCAAACACAGATCATGGAATGAACTTGGATGTTCAGATCCATAAAGTTAAATGTAATAGACCATAAAACATTAAAGCACGATGTTGCACCAACCTTTTAACATACTCTAAGATCAATCTCGCCCTTCTCTCCTTCACAGCTATCCATTTTTCTATCATCTATGTGCCTACCTAAGAATCTTTTAAATGTCCCGAATGTATATGTCTCTACCACCACCACTGGCAGGGTGTTCCACTCTTTGTAAAAAAAAAATACTTCTGATATCTCCCATATAAGATTATGCCCTTTTGTATTAACAATATCTGCCTGGTTAAAAAAGAGAGATCCGGGCTGTTCACTCCGTCAACACCTCTTATCATCTTACACACCTCTATCAAGTCATCTTTCATCCTTCTTCGCTCTGAAGAAAAAAACCCTAGCACACTCAACCGACTTCCATAAGACATGTTATTCAATCTGGACATCATCCTGGTAAATCTGCTCTGCACCTCCTCTAAGGCTTCCACATCCTTCTTATAATAAGGTGACCAGAACTGAGGTGAAACATTACTGTGCCTTGTATCTCTTGAACTCAATACCCTGATTAATGAAGGCCAACATACTATAAGCCTTCTTAACCACTCTATCAACTTGAGGGATCTGTGGACATGAAATCAGTTGTATGCACAGCTGTTATAAATACATATGCACACACTCGAGGACTAATCATCAACTTATTTAAAAATTATCGAGATTTAATTCCAATTATCTTATAACAATGTACAGAATATATTATATATTTTATTTCTGGTACAGTCATGAACAGCCAGTATTCTGCTGAGTTAAGCATCCATTGAGAATGAGTACCTATTGTTTCACTGTAAATGCTCAAATTTGTTGGCTGTATTTTATTTACAACTCTTTTATATCTCCTTCAACCAAGGAGCCCATTCTACCCATTAAACTGAGCAGTTCACAGAGTTATCCCATTCTCCCCACATTCTCATTAATTCTACCTCCCAAACTAAGGGCAATTTACAGTGGTTGATTCACCTACCAGCCTGCATATCGTTTGGATCAGAGTAGTCAGAGGAAAGCCACGTAATCACAGGAAGAGAATGCAAACTCCATGCATTGGAGTTCAGGATTAAACCCAGTTCTCTGGAGCATTGAGTTAGCAGCTCCGCTCGGTGCACCACAATGCCTTCCATCATCAACCGGCTCCTTATCAGTCAGGATAAAAGGAACATTCAGGATGACATTGAGAACTTTGAAGCCTTACAGCAGGAGTAAGCAGAGGCCTACATAAGTGATAAAGAGTGAATTCAAAGGTTCAACAGTTGATTCATTATCATTTATATACAACTCTGAGATTCATCTTCTCCAGGTAGCCATGAAACAAAGAAAGAGCATGAAAGTCATTCAGAGAGAAACATCAACAACTCCCACCTCTCACAAAAAGAAAAGCGTATTGCCTCCTAAACAGCCTTGTCTATTTCACCTGCCATCTCCTGCTGGTGGAATCTGAGGCTCCCACATTGGACTCATGAGCCACTCAGAACCCACAACACAGGAAAGGACCAAGTCATACTCAGTACAGATGTCTCTCATCCAGCAGCATACACTTGGATAGCAAGTAAACTAACATTAATAACGTTGCTTAACCCATTTAATACTGAAAAAGACCCCTCTCTAACTGCTTAGTAGAGAAATAATATACCATCTCGAATGATCCCATTCCTCAGGCGGCCAAAGTCTAAACAACAACATCAATATGATACTGAAATATCCAAGTTAAAGTACTAAAATAATTCTTCATAAGAGAGCCTAAGGGAAAATTAACTTGAAATTGTGAAATAGTGCAGATTATTGTAAAAACCTGTCCCTCACCAAACTACCAATAACAAAATATTTCCATGACTGCCAGCTGCACAAAGCATTACACCTTTACAAAATCGATGAAAATTAAATTTTCCATTGTGGTGATCGTTAACCCGATGGCTCAGAGGGAAAAAAAACATTTAACTTATTTCAGTGCGAGATTTCAATATTAACCTACAGTTTATATGGAGCATCTTTGTGGTTCAATTTAAAGCTTTCAGGAGGAAGTCGAAACTCAACAACTGACAAAGGAGTGATCAATATAGGCTACATCAAATTGCACTTCTTCACGCTCACAGGAAATGAACGAGTCCTCTGGCTAGACTTGGATGGATGAATTAATTCCCATAAACATTACTTTCTACAATCTCTTCTACCCACCAATGACATTGGGTAATGTGACCTCGTAACTGTTTTAGTCTTAATATCTATTGCTATAATATTAGTGCATATCAATTTTGTGTAGTCAAGTAAAACAAGCTTCTTATCCATATTGGTGCCAGTTTGAATCATTGGTCCTTGCACATGGCCAAATCTTACAGGAAATGAAATATTCTGTTCTTAAGGTCAAAACTCCCCTATTAATGCCTTTTAAGCATTCACTGCTCAAGGGAGAGCGAGATTCATCCTAATACCAAAACAAGTTTTCCTTCTACCAAGCAGCCTATCACATGACACATTTAATGCCACAGTAATCAATCACTGTCAATGTGAGACGCTATTATTAAAGATGCTATAGCAGGTCATGTAAGGTAAAATTATCAAGGTAATCAGGAAAAGCCAACATGGTTTTGTGATCACATTTCATTAACTTACTGGAGTCTTTTGAATAAGTAACCTATTCTTTAAATAAAAGGAGGATCAGTGTATGTAGTCTGGTTAGTAGAAGATAATAGCTCATGGAGTAGGAAGTAATGTACTGGTGCAGACAGAGGAATAGCTAACCATCAGGAAACAACGTGGATATAGATGGGTCTTCTTGTTTACAAAAAAATACTTATTTGGCAAGATCTGAGATGCAGATGGTATCCAAGTACATGATTTCAAGAGATCAATGAGGTAGATGCACCAAATAACTTAGGTAGCTAACAGAATGTAAACATTTATTGCTGGGTGGTGGAATAGAATTGGTTTATTATTGTCACTTACACCAAGACATAGTGAAAAGCTTATCCTGCATACTGTTCATACAGATTATTACATAGTGCTTTATGGTAGAACAATTGTTGCTGCTGTTCAATTAGATTATGAGAACACTCTGTCCTCTTTTATTAGTGTTAGTCCTGACGAAGGGTCTCGGCCTGAAACGTCAACTGCATCTCTTCCTAGAGATGCTGTCTGGCCTGCTGCGTTCACCAGCAACTTTGATGTGTGTTGCTTGAATTTCCAGCATCTGCAGAATTCCTGTTGTTTGCGTCCTCTTTTATTGTCATTTAGAAATGCATACATGCATTAAGAAATGATACAATGTTTCTCCGGAGTGATATCACAGAAAAATAGGACAAACCAAAGACTAACACTGACAGAACCACGTAATTATAACATATAGTTACAGCAGTGCAAAGCAATACCATAATTTGATGAAGAACAAACCATGGGCACGGTAAATAAAGTCTCAAAGTCCCCGAGCCGATCGACTCCCAAGTCCCCCATAGCAGGCGGCAAAAGGGAGAAACTCCCTGCCATAAACCTCCAGGCACCGTCAACTTGCCAATGCCTTGGAAGCAGCTGACCACAGCCAATACCAAGTCCGTCCATCCGAAAACTTCGAGCCTCTGACCAGCCCCTCCGATACAGCCTCCCGAGCGCCATCCTCTGCCGAGCGCCTTCGACCTAGCTCCAGCTGCTGAAACACGAAAGGCCGAGGATTTGGGGCCTTCTGGGAGATTCCGGTTACCGCACAGTAGCAGCGGCAGCGAAGCGGGCATTTCAGAAGTTTTCCAGATGTTCCTTCGCACTCTCACATCCGTCTCCATCAAATCAGAATTGCGCACGGTCCCCTACTTGACAGATTACAGATATCATTCACCGGAGAGGCCGCGTGCTGCCGTCGCGCCACCATCTTCTCCTCCTCTCCAATTGAATCTGACTCTTTGTGACCTCATGGACCATAAGGTCCATAGGGTTTTCAAGGCAAGATATGGAAATAGATTGCCAGACCTTTCTTCCGTGCAGGTACTGCCAGGTTGGGAGCCGGCTGGGTTTGAACTCAGGGCCATGTGCCTTGCAGTCCAGTGCTGATACCACTACACCATCAGCCGGTTGTTGAACAGCAGCAGCCTTCATTCAGGGAACAACCTGGATATATCCACCTTTTCACAAAAATATTAAATTCCACATACAAATTTGAACAGTCTGTTGGCATTCAATATAGTGCCCTGACCCATCAAAACAGTACAATATACACTTCTGTTCACACTCCCTGTATATCAAGGACCGTCAAAATTATTCTTATGGGAATAATTTTTTAAAAATTAGATTAGGCCAACCATAGGTGGCAGATCCCAGTAGCCGTTAATTTATGCCCAATCGGCTTGTGCAACAATAGAAGAATTTATTGCTTGTTATGCCTAGTACAGTAGTGAATGGTGCCGTCTCAGTACACACAAAGCATCACAGTCCCCAATGAACAAAGAATGTTCTGTTTGTGACTGAGCTCTATAATGTACGGGTGCTGTAGACAACACCATTCTTACTAAGTTCAACAGGACTGAGTACCCATGCATTATAGCTTAAAAATTCCATGGATTGAAATGCCTCCCATCCAAAAATGAAAACATTATTAAAATTAACAAAGCAATAAAATTTCTTGACCTTTAACTGCAAAGAGGCAGCACCCTAAATGGGAAAGCTGGAAGAAGGAGGCATTTATTAAGCACACACAGAAAACAGAGAATCTGCATTTCTGGTTAAACTAAAATGGACTGCAGTAATATATTAAAAATAATAATCATGAGAATTTCTATTAGCTAAACTGTTACAGGAATTTTCTAATATTACACAAAACGTTTTGCTGCACAAGTTTGCTTGAAGTATTTGGGTTCAAGGTTTATTCACTTGTCACAATAGTATTTGCGGAACAATTAAATAAAAGCAAATCAAAGGAGTCTGCGACTGGATACCAGACGTGAATATAGGTAAAAAATAAAAAGTGTACAGAAACTCAAGCATGTTACAGAATATCTAAGGACAGAACTGATGAGCCACAGAAAATCAAAATATTTCATCCATGTACTGGCCACTTCCAGCAGGTCCTGTGCAGGTTGGTGCTTTCACAAGACAGTTGTAGCAAGGCTTGAATACTATCACCTCTTACAACGTTAAATCAACCAACGTAGGTGACAACAGGGCTTTGCTTGCAGATGAGCTCAATGCCTTCTATGCTTGGTTTGACCATCGAGATATGCAGGAACTTCCACCAACTCCCACGACCCTGGGTGGTCCTGTGATTTCAGTCTCTGAGGCTGATGTGCCAGCAGCCTTCAGGAGGATTAACCCACGAAAAGCAGCCCAGACAGGATACCTGGCCAAGTACTAAAACCCTGTGATGATCATCTGGCTGGACAGCTTTAACCTCTCACTTCAGTAGTCTGTGGTGCCCACCTGCTTCAAGCAGGCTCCAGATATACTGGTGCTTGAGAAGAACATGGTAACCTGCCCCGATGACTATTGTCCAGTAGCATTTACTTCCACAGTAATAAAGTGTTTTGAGAGGTTTATGAAACATATAAATCCTGCATGAGAAGCAATTTGGATATACTCCAATTTGCCTACTGGAGCAACAGGTCCACCGCAGATGCCATCTCACTGGCTCTTCACTCAACCCTGGAACATCTGGAGAGCTAAAATGCATACATCAGGCTGCTCTTTAACGACTATAGATCGACATTCAATACCATCACTTGATCAAAACTAATCAATAAGCTTCGAGACCTTGGCCTCAATACCTCCTCGTGCAATTGGATCCTCATTTTCCTCACCTGCAGACCTGAGTCAATTCAGATTGGTAACAACATCTCCTCAAAGATCTGCATCAGCACTAGTGCACCACAGGCTGGATGCTTAACCTCCTGCTCTACTCGCTTTATACTTCCAACTGTGTAGCTAAGCTCAGCTCCAATGCCACAGGTTTGCTGACGACACCACCATTGGAGCTTGAATCAAAGGTGGTGATGATTCAGCATATAGGAGGGAGATTGAAAATCTGGCTGAGTGGTGCCATAACAACAACCTTTTACTCAATATCAGCAAGACCAAGGAGCTGATTATTGACTTCAGGAGGCAGAAACCAGAGGTCCATGAGCCAGTCTTCATCAGAAGATCAGAGATGGAGAGGGTGAGCAACTTAAAATTCCTTGCTGTTATTATTTCAGAGGGCCAATCCGAACTGACTTGGGTCTGCAAGTGAGGAAAATGAGGATCCAATTGCACAAGGAGGTATTGAGTCCAAGGTCTTGAAGCTTATTGATTAGTTTTGATGAGGTCCTGGGCCCAGCACATAAGTATATTTACAAAGAAAGCATGGCAGTGCCTCTACTTCTTTAGGAGTTTGTGAATAATTGGCATGACATCTAAAATTTTGACAAACTTCTATCAATCTGGAGTGGGGAGTATATTGACTGACTGCACCACAGCCTGAATGTAAACACCAATGCCTTTGAACAGAAAATCCGACAAAAAGTAGTGGATATGGCCCAGTTCATCAAAGACCTCTTCACCATTGAGCACATCTACATGAAACGTTGCGACAGGAAAGCAGCATCCATTGTCAGGGATCCCACCATCCAGGACATGCTCTTCTCCGGCTGCTGCAATCTGAAAGGAGGAACATGAGCCTCAGGATTCACACCACCAGGTTCAGGAACCACTCAACCACTAGGCTCTTAAACCAAAGGAGAAAACTTCGCTCTACTTCACTTGCCCCTTCATTGAAATGTTCCCACAACCAATAGACTCACTTTCCAGGACTCTTCATCTCAGGTTCTCCATAGTTATTGCATATTTATTTATTATTATTTCTTTCTGAATTTGCAGTTTGTCGTCTTCTACACTCTGGTTGAACACCCTAGTTGGGCAGCCTATCATTGATTCTGTTATTGGTACTATTCTATAAATTTATTGAGTATGCCCACAAGAAAATGATTCTCCAGATTGTATGTGGTGACATAGATGCACTTTGATAATAAATTTACTTTGAACTTTGAAATACAGAGGCACAGAATAGTACAGAACAGAAATGGGCTCTTCAGTCTAACTTCTTCCTGCCAACTATGCCTACATTACTCCAATTTGCCCATTTCTCTTTACTCCATTCCTATCCAATTATCTGTCCAATGAGATTTAATGTAATTGGCTCTGTCACCATAATTTCCTCTAACAACTTGTTCCACATAACAGCAACCGCGGCATGAGAAACCTCCCCAACAGATCTTCTTTAAACTTCTCCTCTCTCACCTTAAATCTGTGCGTCTAGATTTAGACAACCCCGCCATGGGAAAAAGAATCTGACTTTTCACTTGATCTATGCCCCTCATAATTGTATAATAATAAAAATGTAGTATA